>NC_135958.1:29931015-30231015 GCF_053455715.1 Rhinoraja longicauda
AGGCCAACACTGGGCACAACCCAGCTTGTGCTGACTTATTTATATATAAATACATACATAAAGAGAATATCTAAACAGTCAGGCGTGAAGCTACAAAGAACATTTTATAAGTTACAGAAAGGAAACAGTATTAGATGGGATTTCACTCAATTTTCTTTAAAGGAGCAGATTGCAGATGTTTACATTGTTTTTGTATAAACATCCTGTACATGTTCCTGTCTATTAAACTCCAGCTTTCATAAGGAGAGAGCTTTTCTAATTCCCATTTTCAGTATTAGAAATTCCAACACCAATATGTCATGAACGATTTCTCATAAAAGATAACCGTATTCCGAAAGGGCAAACATAACTTTGCAAGTAAGCACAAATAATTATACATAAATATACATTTTTGTAAGTTTTTTTACTTTGCTACATTTTCCAGCGTCTACTTTTATCCCGCGGTTTTTTAATGAGGTAATTAAGAAAAAATGTTTTAAAAATATTTTTTATAATGATGTGGGCAATTTTAATTTGAGATCTTGCTCACGAGGTGCAAATGGATTTTATTCTATTTTCTTCAAGAATTAGCTGCATTTTCATTTATATTCATCTATCTCCCTCTCCCTCTCTCTCTCTCTCTGACTCTCTCTCCCTCCCTCCCTCCCTCCCTCTCTCCCTTGCTCAGAGAGGAAAAGAGAGGGGGACAGTCAGCTTTACAGATTGATTTCTTCCTTCACCCCACCCACCCCAATAAAAAGCTGGTTTGGACTACGTCGAAAAGTTCAGATACCACATCAAATAGTTAATGAAGGCGGGTTGTTCATTCACTTTAACAGCCCACCAGTCCTGACCGAGGTGGGAGGGGGGTCGGGTCGGGGCGGGGAGTTTCTGATTCCTTACGTCTTGACAGCCGAGAGGTTCGAAACGCTGATGACAAGAGATAAGTGAACGCGATCTCTTTGGCGTGGCAGATCCCAGAACAACGGCGATGAAAAGCTACTCCGCATCTCGGCGACCTTTGCAAAGAAGGGCTTCAGAACTAAAGAAATAACTCTGCCGAGGGAAGGGCTCGGTTAACAACTTCGCGCGGTTAACAACTGCCTCGATATTACTTTTCTCTTTTTTCTCTTTTTTTTGGTGTGGGGGCAATCCGGATTATTTTCCGAGCAAAAAGAAAGTTTTATTTGAGGGGAAAGGGGGTAAAAAAAAAAGCTTGAAGGTTTTTGGAAATATCTTGGCGGAGACTTTTTGGCGGATTTCGGTTTCAAGTGACTTCCTTGCTGAGAATTGTTCTTAAATGACGGCCGAAGTTCAACAGCCGCCGGCTCATAGCGCGGCCCAGAGCAGTTCAATGTCTGCGGGGATCGAGAAGCCCAACAATCAGAGCTCTGTGATGGAATCAGCCACCTCCACCACCAAAACTAAGAAAACAAACGCTGGCATACGGCGCCCGGAGAAGCCTCCATACTCGTACATTGCCCTGATTGTAATGGCCATACAGAGCGCACCCACCAAGCGGCTGACGCTCAGCGAAATCTATCAGTTCCTGCAAAGCCGATTCCCTTTTTTCCGAGGCTCCTACCAAGGCTGGAAGAACTCGGTGCGTCACAACCTCTCCTTGAATGAGTGTTTCATCAAACTGCCCAAGGGCCTGGGCAGACCGGGCAAAGGGCATTACTGGACCATTGACCCTGCCAGCGAGTTCATGTTTGAGGAGGGCTCTTTCAGGCGGAGACCGAGGGGCTTTCGCAGGAAGTGCCAAGCTCTTAAACCCATGTACAGCATGGTGAACGGATTGGGCTTCAACCACATCCCAGAGACGTACAACTTCCAGGGGTCTAGAGGACCGATCTCGTGTGCTCCAAACGGTCTCTCCCTAGATGGTAGTATTAGCATGATGAATGGACATTTGCCCAGCAACGTGGACGGGATGAGTTTATCGGGACATTCTGTCTCCCACCTCTCCTCCAACAATGGTCATTATATGGGAAGTTGCACGGGATCTTCCGTGGGTGACTACCCCAACCACGCCGAAAGCTCAGTGTCCGCGTCTCCTTTGCTGCCCGGCGGCGGGGTGATGGACACGCACTCCATGTACACTACCTCGGCATCAGCCTGGGCTCCATCAGCATCCGCGCTCAACAACGGGCCTTCTTATATCAAACAGCAGCCCCTCTCACCGTGCAACCCGTCGGCGAATCTAACTTCAAACCTGCAAGCGCACTCTCTAGACCAGTCCTATTTACATCAGAATAGCCACAACGCTGCTGATATACAAGGTACAGATCCCTGGTATTACTGTTACACAATGGCCAATGTGTGAAAGATTTTATGGTTCAGGGGTTACTATAGATTAAAACACTAGCAATGGGATATATTACGAACTGTAAAGATAATGCGTTGGAAAGATGATGAACTGTCTCTAATTTGAATTACACATTTAAGAATGCTCATATATATGTTTAATCCGATCACCATTGTGAAAGAGAACAAGTTATTTGCGCTACATATTGGATGGGATGGGTTAACCTAAAATCCATGATATTTATCAGAAGGCATCGTTTCCTGATTATTCATTTAAAAATTCCCCACAAGCTGTAATTTGAGGCCAAAGTACAGATGAAGGAAGGTTTTTAAGGCAGAAATATGAAAGAATAACAAATATATATATTGTTAATGTAGGGGGAGAGGGTTAGATCAAAATGCGGATAATTGTTAGCGCATCTCTGCTACTTTTATAGTGCGATAGTTACTTAAAGATTTATATTTGCTTCTGCGGATGGTAGTTGCAAAATGCAAAAGATTTTCCCAACTGCCTCGAAATAAGATGAAGCTGATTGAAAGTTTAATTTGATTTGGTCACACTGATAAGCTTAAAAGTCAACGTCTGTAAAGCACACAAATAAAATGTTTTCGAACTCAAGCTCACTCCTATGCATTGTTATTTGGCTGTGCGCCAGTAAGATTAATTAGGGAAATGAAAGAGGCTGGGATGGAGCTGTTTTCTAGCAGAAGAGTTTCAAAAGTGTCATTAAGTTAAGGAAGTGAGTTGTTTTTGCTTCCTCTCCCCGCACATAATTGGTTATTGGTTGGAATAAATAACAAACCGAAAGAATAAACCGCCCTTTGTTTTTCCAACAAATTCCAAAACTTGGTCAAAGAAAACATCTCGATGCCATCCCCGTGGAGACAGTGTTTACTGCGGTGCCAACTCGACGGCAATAACAACATTAGAATGTGGAGACCGGACTCCCTGCCGCAGAAACCGTCTTCTGGGGATTGGTAGCCCGGAGCTCAGCGCTAAAGCAACCCTGCCAAAAGAGCGATGAACTGTGTGAATCTGTGGGGACGTGGGCGCATGGGGGTGGTGCGGGGGGAAAGCCACTCTTGCAGTTGCGCAACATCTCATTCCAAATCAACCCCCAGAACAGATTTTATTTTCAAAAAAATATTATTTCTGCGGTGGATTTGAAATATGCAAAAAGACCTGAGAGCAAATAAACACATCTCAGCTCCTCTCTCGCTCTCGCTCTCGCTCTCCTATAAAGCCCAAGGGATAGTAATTAGTTGCAACTTGAAAATCTGACCGAAAGATATTTTGCTAAATCGGCTCCCATGTCCGTGACAGAACCATGTACTACAGAGACAGCGTTTCCCGGTAATCCCTGGTCAGTTTCTGATTTCAGCTGTAGATAAATTTACCAACCGGGCCTGTTCAGGGAATCAATGTTAGCAGCTGATAGATACAGAGGAGAAATTAAATCTATGTAAAATGTATGTTGTAAAATAGCTTGCGTGTGTAACAGTGATGATCGGGGTCATAGTATACAATGCCGCATTACAGCCAAATGATCAACTTAAGTTCAAATGACACAGTTACCTTAAACTGAGAGAGTATGCGGAATGCAACGCTAATGCAACTTCTAAATAGAATAGGAATTATTAGCGTATGCGCCTGTTAAGTTTTCAAAAGTGGGATGAATTTCAACATGTTAGTCAGTGATTAATTTTAATATAAATTTAAATGGTTTTTTGCTCAAAACTGCAGGCCAGAAATCTTGCACACATGCCAACTCGCGATGATGCAAGATAGGGGGCCACAGAATTCTTGGTAATATATTCGAAAAAGATTCCATGAAATTTAACATGATATTGTGGTTCGCCAAAATAGTGTAACAATCCATCGTCAGTTCACCGTCTCGGTAACGGTGATATGAACAGGTTTTCTTAAATAATCGAGAGAGGCTGGGTTCTGTTGCAAAATTGGCACGAGCATAAAACAAGGACTCCAAGTGTGTCTTTCCAATGCTGACCAATGCGCAGTGTGCTAAGTACTACTAAATAGTCAGTATAATGGTATGTGCATAGACATAAAATGCTGGAGTAACTCAGGGGGTCAGGCAGCATCTAAGGAATAGGTGACGTTTCGGGAGGAGACCCTTCATCTGAAGAAGGGTGTCGACCCGAAACGTCACCTATTGCTTTTCACAAGAGAGGCCGCCTGGCCGGCCGAGTTACTCCACCTTGTTGTGTCTATCTTCGGTTTAAACCAGCATCTGTGGTTCAATCCTACACATAACGGTACGTGCATAATGAACTTAAACTTGTGGATAAGCATTTACGAAATAATTAACGATGGAAATCGAGTGGTGAATCTGTCAACCATGACTGCGCCCAGTGGACGTATTAACCAGCTATTTACCGACACTAAAAAGCGGACACTTGTAAAAACGTTAAAGGGCCTTTCATACTTTGCTACCATTTGGTCAACTAATGGTTCATTTCCAATTCAGTACTTCACATATTTATTTTCTTTGGGGGTATTAGTTAACTGTATCACTTCGTTGTCAATGTAAAACAAACTTATTATATTAACAGATGCATTGTAGTAATATTTCCTCATGGGTGTGTTTGCCTCGTTTTCTTTCAGCAGGAATCCCGCGATATCATTCGCAGTCTCCCAGCATGTGCGACAGGAAAGAATTTGTCTTCTCTTTCAACGCCATGGCATCTCCTTCGATGCATCCATCAACGAATGGATCTTACTATCATCAGCAAGTGACTTACCAAGATATCAAACCATGTGTAATGTGATACCATATAGAGAACCAAGTGGAATATGTTCTCCCTTGCCTTGCACTGTAATGGTTTTTACCTGCATCTGCAGTGCGCTCCGGTCTGTAGAAACTTTATGTTGATCCTTATTTAAAGAAATAAGTGGGTCCAGGATTATTGCTAGGGAAAGATACGACCCGTGAAGGCACTTTCAGCGAAGCTCAATCTAAGTAGTTACTATTTATTCTAAATTTTAGCTAACCTTCATACAGGACACTGCATAGTCTCCAAAACCATGAACTCTGCTGGCAATATTTGCCTTGTATAATTTTGTCTTTTGATGGAAATCAAACATAACACGATTCTAATTTTAAAAAGAGCACCCTTTCCTTTTTGATTTGAATGTGTATCGAGGAAAGTACACATTTTGTGTTTTTTTGTGGCTATTTGGAAAGATTTGAAAACAGTATTGTGACACTTTTTTTTAACCTAATCTCGCGCACTGTATGCAATGTAATTCACGTGGATTTATAGAGGAGGTGGTTTGTATGCTTTAGTAGATGGCGAAAAGGACGTGCTCTTTTATTCTGCGTCTGGTCCACACCGTATTGTATAATCCTGTGACATAAAAATAAAGCTGGCACGCAGTTTCCGTAGGCTGAAATGAATATTGTAGTTAACAGCGTGAGGGGTGTGTGGAGAGACCCACCGCAGCCCCACTCCCTCCCGAGCCAGCTCTCGGGACCTGAAACTGCGGAGCGTCAAACTTGACATTTCAGACACGGAGTGTAATTTATTTGAAAGCCTGATCCTCTCCGATTATCAGTGTTATTTAACTCTATAATTGTCATGTACATAAGCAGCGAAATCAAAAGCAACGTTTTTTGTAAGTGGAAATTTCCGAGCATTTTTTAAACGGGGCACAATTGTAAAATTTAACACACCAATCTCAAACCCAAGAAGATAAACAAGCAAATGAAATTCCGACCCAGACTCTTTCTGTACGTGCGAAATATAGGCGAAGCACAATTGTCATTCACATCCAAATTATTCCTTTTATTGAATAGGTATTATTCCATAACACTGAAATGGTCACATGGACGGTATCACAGACTTGTAGCGAATGATTAGTACATTACAGAACCTCCCTGTAGTTGTAGTTTATGCTTTATTTTAAACAATTGTGTCATTTATAAAGTATATTTTCCAAAGAATGTGGATGTAGTTGTATTAAACTTAAGACTGTTGTAATCAGTTCTGCTTCGATGTGAATTGTCATCATTTTTTAAATTCATTTTGTTGAGTATTCACCCCCCATTTTCATGCAGCGCCGATTAGATATTCCAGGTCAGCGCTGAAGGTATTTTAAGTATTGATTATTTTAAACAGTGTAAAAAGTTTTACTGATATAAATAGTTTGTTAAAATTATAAACGGATTATTCATCATTTGTTCTACGTTGCTGACATCACATTTGACTCTATATCTACATAATTATCCGTACAATTGTTCATCTTGTCAGCAGAACTGTAATCTGTATATATTGGATATTAAAATTCTAAAATGACTTACATCTGAGAGACAAAATGTTTAAAAATGTGCAGAAATCTCCCGGACAATAATAACTCGAAACCACGCGCACATTTGTCTCCCTCTTTACAATTTTGGTTGGTCGCAGTGGGGGTGACCATGGAGTCTTGTGGATGGATGGAAAGTGCTTCAGTTGAAAGGAGGCGATGTGTGTTGGTGGAGAAAACCCGTTCTGCAGCGCCATCGCATGGCACTACCTTGAATAACCATTTCAACTGCTGCCAGCAGGATACCTCTGGAAAATACTTCTTACGTTTGTTTTACATATAGCTAAGGACGGGTACTCAAGCTCTTGTTTGCGGTGCCTTTAAAGCGGAAGCATCCCGAGATACTGCACAGAAATGTTAATTCAATGTAAATGCTAACGTGAGGCTAAATGCAAAGCTAGCATTCATTTCGAGAGGACAGGAATATAAAAGCAGGGATATAATGCTGAGGCTTCATAAGGAACTGGTCAGACTGCATTTGAAGTATTGTGAGCAATTCAATCACCCATTCAATCACGGCTGATCTATCTCTACCCTCTAACCTCATTCTCCTGCCTTCTCCCCATAACCCCTGACACCCGTACTAATCAAGAATCTATCTCTGCCTTAAAAATATACATTGACTTGGCCTCCACAGCCCTCTGTGGCAAAGAATTCCACAGATTCACCAACCTCAGACTAAAGAAAATCCTCCTCATGTCCTTCCTAAAGGAACGTCCTTTAATTCTGAGGCTATGACCACTAGTCCTAGACTCTACCACTAGTAGAAACATCCTCTCCACATCCACTCAATCCAAGCCTTTCACCATTCGGTATGTTTCAATGAGGTCCCCCCTCAAGCTTCTAAACCCCAGCCAGTACAGGCCCAGTGCTGTCAAATGCTTATCATATGTTAAGCAACTCTTATCTGAGGAGGGATTTGCTGGCATTGGAGAGGGTCCACAGGAGGTTTACAAAAATGATCCCAGCGATTCATTCAGATCTCCACCCAGCATCATTAAGATGTCCACCCAGCAAGATAGAGAATAATTATTGATTAATATTTTTCTTATGTTAAGTTCCTTTCAAATTCTATTCTGTATGGTGATAATGTGATGGGGAAATGATTTGCTCACAACTGCTCCAAGCCAATAATTCAACTAGGTTGCGGTATTCAAAGATGTAGGTTAATTGGCTTTGGTAAATTATCCCAAGTGTGTGTAAGATAGTGCTGGTGTACAAGGATCGCTGGTCGGCACAAACTCCGTGGGCTGAAGGGCTTGATTCATAGAAACATAGAAAATAGGTGCAGGAGTAGGCCATTCGGCCCTTCGAGCCTGCACCTTCCATGCTGTATCTCTAAATTAAACTAAACCAAGCTAAGTTGAACTAAACTAAACTCAACTGAAATAAACTAAACTAAATTAAACTAAACTAAATTAAGCAAGGGACAAAGCCATTTTGCCCAAAGGCCTCTGCTGGTGTTTAGAAAGGAGGATTCAATTTATCCCATTTAGCTGCTTTTACCTTGCATCCTTTCAAATTATTGGTTTGAAAATGTGGAGCCAGCCAGTGCCAAAGTAGAAAATCCTCATACAAAAATACCAAAATTAGCAAAATTTGTTGTGGGCTACTCCATCCACACCAAATCATTTTATTCCAATCTGAGCCCAGCTTACGTAGTTCATGGATCTCTTGACACCAAGGTGAGAGTGAATTAACAGAGTGCTGCAGCTCATAGAGTGTACCTTGCACTTTCGCCCTCTTACTGTATAGATTTTCTATGAGTACTCCGGTTTGCACCCGATCACAAAGACTTTGGATTTGGTAGCTGAATTGGCTATTGTGAATTGTTACTAGTGTGCCATGAGTGGTAGAATCTGGGGGAGTTGATGGGAATGTGAGGAGTTAGATGACAAATTAGCCAGATAGGGGTGGGTTTTCTCAGTGAACCGGCATGGATTTGATGTACAGAAATGGCCTATGTCTATGTCCTAAGGAAGTACATCTTGAATTAGGGATACTTTAGGGAAAATATTTCTTTCAACTGCATTTGCAACATGCAGTTCCATCAAATCATCAAGTTCAGAACTCCTCCTAGACAGTCTCCATGTAATTTATTGAATGGCCAGCTTTAAATTATTATTATTTTTAAATCAGGATAGAAAACAAGTAATTAAAGTGAAAATCTGATGAATATTCAACAGGCCAGGCATCTGTGGAGTTAACTGTTCAGGTTAATACCTATCATCAATCCTGAAGGTAATGGAATGACAATCATATCATCATATCATATCATATATATACAGCGCGGAAACAGGCCTTTTCGGCCCACCAAGTCCGCGCCGCCCAGCGATCCCCACACATTAATCCTAATTCATATTTCTAGCATCTGGATTACTTTGATTCTGAAATTAATTTAAATTGTCAGGGAGAAAATGCAGTAACAAAGAACTGCAGATGCGGGGTCATATATACAAAACAAGACACATCGTACTCTAGCACTGAGCATCTGAGCATCGTAAATTGTTAAGTAGACTGACTGAGATCATAGTTGCTATAAAACTGATGAAAGACATACCTTTATCTTTACTGCTTTATACAGTTCAATATTTACTACAGATTTTCTCTTGTCAATTTTTTACATGGTTTACACAGTAATCTTACTTTATCAACAACTGGTGGTGGATTCAGTCAGCAAATTAAAAGCACATATGCTTAAACTGCACTTCAGAGATTTTTGAACTCAATTTAAGCTGCTGTTCTCATGATGAGGGAGTACTATATTCTTTTGAATGAAAGATGAAACAGTGGTCCTCCTCAGGTGGATGTTCAGCTTACAGTTACATATCTAAAAGAGAGAGTGCAGCTCTACAGATATTCAGGCATTCCTCAGAGACAGCAATCTGGAAACAGGTTGTCTTGTAATTCTAATTGGTCGGTTGCATTTATTAATGGTAATTGTTCAGAATTTAGCAGAAAAGCAAAAGACAATGAACAAATGCAACAAATCTAAATTTTACAAAATGATGCTGAAATTATGAGATGATAAGTTCAACAATGTAAAAATAGAGGTCTGGACAGGTTTATTATTGTCACATGTATTGTTACAGTGGAAAGTTTTATTTGCATGCTATTCAATCAAATCAGATAGTATTGTACATAAATACAATCAGCGGTGCAGTGTGCACAGTGGCACAGTAGTGGTTGTGGTATGTTGTTCTAGATAGGTAGTGTCTGAAGAAGGATCTCAAACCAAAACATCAGCTATTCTTTTTCTCCAGAGATGCTGCCTGACCCGCTGAGTTACTCCAGCATTTTGTGTCTATCTATAGATAGGTAGTGTTTCCCTTTCATTGGGAAATTCTTTGAAATGGTTTATGCATAACGATGGAGGACCGCGTGGATATTGGAATTCCCTTTTCCGGATGTTGTGCGGAAAGACTAACTGATGGAGAGGAAAGGTAGGAGGAAAACCAAGGGTGACTGGATGGATGAAATGCACAATTGAACAATAAATGCCACTGCACACATCCATGATCAGGAGTGGCAGCATGAATCTTAAAACAAAGTAGCGATAAAATAATGCTTTCAGAGGAAGTTCCTTTATTTCCATCCTGTGGAAATGACCAGCAGGAATTGAGAATACTCTTTCACTTGCGTGGCCAGCCAGAAACTTTATCAGCCAAATGTGTAAGCAAACCCACTGGGCTGTTCTCAGCAATGAAATTCATTCCACAGAATTAATTGACAAAATTGGCTGATTTTTTCATAAGTAAACATAATTGTACTGCTCAAGAGATGTCTTGTGTTGGTAAATCCCTATATAGTAGCAAACTACATGCAGTGGGACACATTGCCACAAAGTCCATACACAGATGCCAAAGATATGAGTGCGGATCAAAGAGCTTGAATGACAGTATATAAACAGTACTTTTGGCCCACAGTGCACTTTGCTCAGCCATTTAAACACTCAACAGAAACTTTAGCTGTAACTGGATTGTCTCTCGACCAGCCTAGACTTGAAGACCATCCTGCAGTTGATGGTTGTGCATTGTCTAATATCATTGATGGCTACGCCTTCAGCTACCAAGGCACTAAGCTCTGAAATTTCCTGCTTAAATATTTCCAGTGTCTACCTATCAATAGTTCAATGGTTCAATGTTTTTTAAAATCTGTTTTTTATCATTCATATACATTCTGATTTTACTTCAGGTCATGAGAGCACCAATAATTACTTGAAACCATGTGGAAACAGGAAAATATGTTTCCACATTGATTCTGGCATATGCCAGCAATGTGTTATTTTCTGCAATTGAGCCATTTGCCTTTAAGTTTCCCCCATCAAATTTAATGGACGATAGATATAAGCTCGGTGTAGGGATGGTGAGAAGGGGGTGAGGGGAGATAGTTATGTGATTTCTGACGATGTAACAGAAACACCAAGGTAAAATAATCTCTCAAATCTCTAAAATTCTACAGATCCAATATACCAAAACTTATCTGCAGTAAATGTACACATGAACTATTTGGTGTGCTCTTTGTGGTTGACGGCTAACTGAAAGGCTGTGAAAATAGAGAAACAAATGGAATAAAGCAGTGCGAGGTGGCTGTCTAATGGAAAGCCCTGACTTTGGGTAGAGAGCTACACATCTGTCAGACTTACCAATAAAGAGTAAAAAAAACAGTGTTGGAGGACTCAGCAGGTCAGGCAGCATCTGTGGAGGGAAACAGACAGATAGCATTTCAGGTCGAGAACCCAGTACCTCCAGCAGTTTATCTTTTGCTCAAGATGCTAGCATCTGCAGTCTCATCAGTAAACTGTTTTGTTTAAGAACTAAACAGGACTGCAAACAGGTTGGCACAGTGGCGCGGCCAGTAGAGTTGCTGCCTCGCAGCACTGGAGACCTGGGGTTGAACCTGACCTTGGGTGCTGTCAGAGTGGAGTTTGCACGTTCTACCAGTGACCAAATGGGTTTCATCCAGGTGCCCCAGTTTCATCCCACACCACAAAGATGTGCGTGCTTGTAGGTTAATTGGCCTCTGTAAATTGCCCCTGTATGTATAAGTAGTGGTTGAGGAAGTGCAATAACATAAAACTAGTGTGAATCTGTGATTGATGGTTGATGTGGAATCGATGGGCCGAAGGACCTGTTTCCATGCTACTGTTTCCACTGTAGCGCAGCGGTAGAGTTGCTGCTTTACAGCGAATGCAGCGCCGGAGACTCAGGTTCGATCCTGACTACGGGTGCTGCACTGTAAGGAGTTTGTACGTTCTCCCTGTGACCTGCGTGGGTTTTATCCGAGATCTTTGGTTTCCTCCCACACTCCAAAGACGTACAGGTATGTAGGTTAATTGGCTGGGTAAATGTAAAAATTGTCCCTAGTGGGTGTAGGATAGTGTTAGTGTGCGGGGATCGTTGGGCGGCACGGACTTGGTGGGCCGAAAAAGGCCTGTTTCCGGCTGTATATATATGATATGATATGATAACTCTAAACTAAACTAAACTAAAATAAACTAAATTGCATAAACCCATGAGTTAACCTTAGAATCCTACCAATAACCGACAAAAATATATCAGAGGATGAGGGGTGATCTTATAGAAGTATACAAAATCATGAGAGGAATAGATTGGGTAAATGCACAGTCTCTTGCCCAGAGTAGAGGAATCGAGAACCTGAGGACATAGGTTTAAGGTGAGGGGGGTAAGATTTAATAGAAACCTGAGGAGTAACTTTTTCACATTAAGGGTGGTGGGTGTATGGAACGAGCTGCCAGAGGAGGTAGTTGAGGCAGGTACAATCGCAACATTTAAGAAACATTTAGGATAGGTTTAGAGAGATATGTGCCAAATGCAGGCAAGTGGGACGAGTATAGATGGGACAAGTTGGTTGGTGTGGGCAAGTGGGTCGAAGGGCCTGACTATGGTTATCATGTGGTAAAAAGAAAGAAATCTTCATTCTGACAGATTCTTTACTCTGGACCTTAACCACAAGCATGTCAGAAAGTTACTGAACTATTCCTTGAAGAAAGGGTGGAGTGGCGCCCAATTCGGAACAAACTATAGTCGCATATTATCAAGGTAATTCTCTTACTACATCCCTCTCCTGGGAGTTGCCGTAGCATTTCTTCTGGTGAGATCTGCAACCCTAATTTTATTTGGCATTGGTATTGTGACCATTATCTCCTCCAAATTGCTCGGAGGAGGCCTGGGACTTAATTGTAGATCAAGTTACACTGCATCGTTCAGGCCTACATTGCCACCCACATGCCCTAAACCAAGAGCTGATGAGCTACTACACTGAATTCTAATTCCCATCCTGGAGGTGGAGTGAATTAAGAAATAGGGGTCGGCCATTTAGGACTGAGATGAGGGAAAACATTTTCACTCAGAGAGTTGTGAATCTGTGGAATTCTCTGCCACAGAAGGCAGTGGAGGCCAATTCACAGGATGTTTTCAAGAGAGAGTTAGATATAGTTCTTAGGGCTAACGGATTCAAGGGATATAGGGAGAAAGCAGGAACGAGGTACTGATTTTGGATGATCAGCCATGATCATATTAAATGGTGGTGCTGGCTCGAAGGGCCGAATGGCCTACACCTGCACCTATTTTCGATGTTTCTATGTTTCTCTGAATGGGTAAAGAGGTGGGGGCAAGCATAGATATGTGTACCCACTCTCTAAAATCCCCAGTTAGCATTAGACTGTGTGTGCATGTGTGTGTGTATAGTCAAGACACCTCTGTAGAAATACTCAGACTTAAATTCTTTGCCGACCCCTGCTCCCACACCTGTGGAGTGTGTTCAGACATTCTTCTCATACCTGTAGGCGGTTGGGGGGGACGACCTGCTTTACAGTCTTTTATTTATAACCTGCATTCTTCCTCTATTTCAACCCTTCATATTTGTCATGACTTTATTTATCACTTTGGTCATTGTTCCTCTGAACTTTCCTGTCTTGTTCCTTCAAAGTACAAAATTGTATGCTATCCAGGATATCCTTCCTCCCTTTGGTACTGCACAATTGTCTGTTCTTTACTCATTCTTTCCTGATGCTTCATGCTGTGGAACTTCCTATCTCCCAGAGTCTTCCCACCCACTGTCTACAGTATTTAAAGAACCTAGGCTTGGTGCAATCCTGTTTTAACTTTTAAATTATCTTTACTTCATCATCACTCTTCATATTTGGTGCTACATTACTTTATGGGCATTACTGATGATAAATTTAGTTCAGTCTGCAGTTAGTGGATCGATGTACAGTAGTGTTCCCCAGTAATAAATAAACTGGGTTCAGGAATGTACTTTCATGAAAGAAATCTACAAGTCTGAGGTAGGGTCTCGACACGAAATATCACCTATTCCTTTGGTATTCAAGAGAGACTTAGATATAGCTCTTAAGGCTAATGGAATCTAGGGATATGGGAGAAAGCAGGAACGGGTTACAAATTTTGGATGATCAGCCTTGATCATATCGAATTCCGGTGTTGGCTCGAAGGGCCGAATGGCCCACTCCTGCACCGATTTTCTATGTTTCTATGTTTCTCCGGAGATGCTACCTGACCCACTGAGTTACTCCAGTATTTTGTGTCTACGGTGTGAATTAGCATCTGCAGTTCCTTCCTACACATTTTATCTACAATCCTTACCAGGTCCGGGCCATATGTGATGCCAGGCCCAGCAACATGATGGCTGTTCATTGCCCTCTGAAATGGCTGGAAAGCTATTCATTCCAAGGGGTAACAAGAAATGGACAACAAAATGGTGACCTCACCAGAGGTGTCCAGGTTGCGTTAATGAAATGAGCAAAAAGAAAGCTTCAGTATGATCTCAACGCTGGCACTCATCTCTCTCACATGGGTGCAATAGATTCCAGAGTATTATTCTGAAAATGATGCAGGAGTTAACCCTTGTATTCTTGCCAATATTTATCCCTCAGTCATGGGGCCCATGGTGACATAGTGGTAGAGTTGTTGCCTTACAGCGCCAGAGACTTATGTTCGATCCTGACTATGGGTGCTGCCTATACGGTATTTGTACATTCTCCCTGTGACCACGTGGGTTTTCTCCGAGTGCTCCAGTTTCCTCCTACACTCTAAAGACGTACAGGTTTGTAGGTTATTTTGACATCTGTTAATTGTAAATTGTCCCTAGTGTGTAGGATAGTGCTAGCGTACAGGGTTATCGCTGGTCATTGTGGACTCAGTGGGCCAATGGGCCTGTTTCTGCACAGTATCTATAAAGTAAAGTAAAGAATTTAAAACGAGACCGTATGTTCAATGTCACATTGCTGTTCATGGGGCTTGCTGTGCACAAATTGATTATTATATTTGCGACATTGCAATAATGACTACACTTAAATAAAACTTTGTTAAAAATACTTATGCCTTATGGGCACTTTGGAATAATGTGAAGCCTTGATAGGTATTATAGAAAGTCAAGTATTTTTTTATCTTTCAAATAAAAGATAGTTGTTGCATTCTCAATTCTCAGTCTCCACAATATTCATACGTTTACTCTTCATTCTGTTTTAC
This sequence comes from Rhinoraja longicauda, assembly GCF_053455715.1. NCBI lineage: Eukaryota > Metazoa > Chordata > Chondrichthyes > Rajiformes > Arhynchobatidae > Rhinoraja > Rhinoraja longicauda. Next base: position 29,946,139 of record NC_135958.1, read on the forward strand.
GGTCCACACTAAAGTCCAATTTCTGCCCCCAAGCTAAATACCAGCATTTACCTGTGTGAGATGTGGAAAATTTATCAAGCTGTCTCTCTGCATCCTGTGGATTAAGTTAGGCTTGCACAGTTCTGGCATATATTGCCACCAACACATCTTAAACCAGGCTTCGATGAGCCCCTACATTGAATTCTAATCCCACCCAGGAGGTGGAGTAGGTGAAGATTTGGATCAGGCCTAGTTAATGAGTACCCACTCTCTCCAATCCCCAATACACATTCAACTGTGTGTGTGTATGTGTGTGTGTGTGTGTGTGTGTGTGTGTGTGTGTGTGTGTGTGTGTGTGTGTGTGTGTGTGTGTGTGTGCGTGTGTGTGTGTGTTCATGTGCAATTGTGTGTGTGTGTGTGTGTGTGCATGTGCAAGTGTTGTGGGTGTGCGTGTGTGTGTGTGTGAGTGTGTGTGTGTGAGTGTGTGTGTGTGTGTGTGTGTGTGTGCATATGTGTGTGTGTGCATGTGCGAGTGTATGTGTGTGTGTGCATATGTGTTTGTGTGCATGTGCGAGTGTATGTTCGTGTGTGTGTGTGTGTACGATGTGTGCGTGCACTCTGCATGACTTCAGGGTAGAGGTTGGAGAGTGATACAGTATATTGCAAAGTGCCCACCACAAAACATCCCTCACAACTTTTGACAACTGGCAAACAAGGATGGAGTGAAGGTTTGCCAGTGTGGAAATTTGCCATTGATTTTAGAAACATAGAAAATAGGTGCAGGAGGAGGCCATTTGGCCCTTCGAGCCAGCACCGCAAAAAGAAAAAGTTTTTTTTTTTCATTTACCTGATATTCAGAGATATTTTAAAACAATCTGAATCAAAATAAAGAAAAAATAAAGATAAAATAATTGAAATTGAAAATAATAGTAAAACAAAATACTTTAAAAAGATTTAGAGATAATTGAAAATATTAACCTGAAGCAAATTAGCTTACTTTTCCTTTTGCTCCACAATCCTTCCTGAAATCAAAGGAAATTTGGATCTCGTGAAGGATCCTTGTGGCAATTTCCCAATGTTCCCAATTTTCCATGGGAAATCCCAGAACCTACAGACTTGGCTGTCTGAGTCTCTCAGTAAGTCCTGACCTTCTGTGTTTAACAGCTCACGCGCAGAAGTCCGGAACTGCAGCTTAAATGGCTGAATGTTGGTTGTTCTGCTTGGAATTGCCTGCGGGAGTGAGCAGGGTTTGACCCAATGTACACACAAAACAGTTTAAATAAAGCATCCCTGTGAAAGCATAAGCAGCAAATCAATGAAATATTCAAACTGAATTTTATTTAAAATCATTCGCAGAGGAAGTCAAATGCAGTTAAAATGTATGCACACACACATATAGACACACATAATACACACATAATACACATACACACATAAGACACACAGCCACTTAATACGCACACACATATAATACAGCAACATACATCCACCACTGACTACAGACTAAACACAGACAGACTGAGAACTTTTCCGTTTTATATCATATGATGTAGTAAGTCCCTAAAACAAAATGGAAGCAAAGAGATAATTGTAAATAATATTAAAATTTTACACAGCTATATTAAATTTGTTCTGTTTTTTATTCTTCAGTAACATGCAGCAATGTTTGCATTAAAAATCTTTTAGAAAATTCCTAATTTTCTGATAGTTTAACAGCTTTAGATTAGTCAGTACTACTTGAATAAATACAATGTTAAATTGAAAACTGAATGTTTCTACGGTTGGCTAAGGCTTAAATTGCCCAAAGTATCTATGATGATGATAGATTATACTGGGAATCTTCCTGACTGGTGGATGTAACATCAATTGAAACCCTACATGTAATGAGTTTCTTCCAATTTACATCAGCTGATCATGACCCCCGTACCATTTACAGCAGTCAGTCCCCAATTCCTCTTACTGCCACCCATATTCACTATCACCTACAACCCTCAAACCACCCTAGAAAACGATTGTCATTAACTACGTCATATATGTTCAGATAAAAATAGTTGGAAAAATTAGGGTGGCACAGTGACGCAGCAGTAGAGTTGCTGCCTTACAGCGCCAGAGACTCAGGTTCGATCCTGACTACGGTTGCTGTCCTTACGGAGTTTGTACGTTCTCCCCATGAGTTTTCTCCGGGTGCTCCGGTTTCCTCCCACACTCCAAACACGTACGGCTTTGTAGGCTAATTGGCTTGGTAAAATTGTAAATTGTCCCTAGTGTGTGCAGGATGGTGTCAGTGAGCCGGGATCGCTGGTCAGCGTGGACTTGGTGGGCTGAAGGGCCTTTTTCCGCAATGTATCTCTAAACTAAACTAAACTAAATTAAATAAGTCAAACCTTTATCAAAATCTTTTGTGTGCAGCATTCTTCCTATTGTATGGTTCTTGAGCTGATGAGCTGATCTGTCCAATTTCCGAAACATGCAACAATATTGCCATCTTCTGGCTTGAATGAAAGCTGCACAGAGATAAAATGCCCATTTTTCAACAATGTTCTTACTTTCTGAGAATGTATAATACCTTGTTTGAAAAGCATATGTATATATATATATATATATATATATATATACAGAGAGAGAGAGAGATTTTCTATATATATACATATATATATATATATATTTAGCAGAATGATTCTACACTACACTCTCTCAGAAAAGATAAAGTTTATGCAAGGCATGCTAAAAATTGAAGCATGAGAAGATAAGCAATTTGCCTATAATCTACCAATGTGCCTTAGTGTATTTCAAACTTTCTATAAGTACATTTCATGTAACGTTCAAGAGGGAAAATCCCAGAGAAAATTATTTCAGCAGCAGCCACAGAGCACAGTCCAAGAATTGCTACCTGTTTGCTTGTGTTGGCTGTAAATTAAAATTAAATGGCAGGTTATAAAGCCAAAGAAAACAAACAGAAATAGAGCTTCTGGTGTAGTGCTTAAGGCAGAAAATATATATTTTTTAATTAAAGGGGAAAGAATCACTAGCTTAGAAGAAAGAGTCTTGGGTGGAAGTTTTGGCTAGGATCATGCTAACATAAACTTTGGAGCAAGTGCTAAGTTTTATCGATTGAATATTTCCTAGTTGACAACGCCAGGGTTAATCCCTGCCAGAGGTTGAGGTCAAATGAAGGGGGTTTAGGAAAGGTCTGTCTGGTCACTAGCTAAGTCGTCAGCTTATGTATTTGAAAGTAGCATGTAATCTGATATATGTAATGTGTCCCATTGTTTTGTGACCTGAGAGAAGCCTGTAAACTTTAGTCGAACTTTAAAAACAATGAAAAAAAAATTAATATTTCCTATTCTGGTTCAACACCACTCTGGAGACATATTACTGGAAAATCATTTTGCTACTGTATGTTTTGAACTGTCAAATTTCAAGATGGTGATACATCAGCTTAGTTAAATGTTAAATATACCAAAACGTCCAAGGGAAAAACACACAAAAAAAAATGAACAAAGGCTTGGCAGAAACTACAAAGGCTGATACAGGGAGCCAAGGACTGACCTTCCAGCAGATGAAACGTAACATTATTGTAACATAATGATTGTCAAAATAGTTCCCACCCAAGTGCAATGCAGATGGCTGGAGCCAACAATCCAATGGTATAAGTCAGCTTTAGGACTGAGATGAGGAAAAACTTTTTCATCCAGAGTTGTGAATCTGTGGAATTCTCTGCCACAGAAGGCAGTGGAGGCCAATTCACTGGATGTTTTCAAGAGAGAGTTAGATTTTGCTCTTAGGGCTAAGGGAATCAAGGGATATGGGGAAAAAGCCAGAACGGGGTACTGAGTTAGGATGATCAGCCATGATCATATTGAATGGTGCTGCTGGCCCATAGTGCTGATTGGCCTACACCTGCGCATATTTTCCGGGTCAAACCTTCCCAGTTTGGACACAGAGTTCTGGAGTAATTCAGCGGGTCATGCAACATCTCTGGAGAACATGGACAGGTGACGTTTCGGGTTGGGACCTTTCTTCATTTTGGACTCTACTTGAAACCACACCTCACACCTATCCATGTTCTCCAGAGATGCTGCCTGACCTGCTGAGTTACTCCAGCACTTTGTTTCTTTTTTTGTAAACCAGCATCTGCAGTTCCATGCATCTCTCTTCCTTATTAGGAGTGGTTCAGTTGGATCTGTGGGCATGAGGATGAAAGTTTTTTTTTAGCTTACTGGAATATTTACAATGACAAGAATTGATGTATTTAATTTAATTATATTTTAGTTGGAGTTGTTAAAGGGTGTGTAACTAAGAAAACTTTCTTACCTATGAACAAATACACTTGGACTAGAGGGAATGCTACATAGATAGGTCCACCAGATTGTTGACTGAGCAGCTACAGAGTTTGTCATGTTTGGTTTAGTTTAGTTTAGTTTAGTTTAGCTTAATTTAGTTCAGTTTAATTTAGTTTAGATTAGTTTAGAGATACAGCGCGGAAACAGGCCCTTCGGCCCACCGGGTCCACACCAACCAGCGATCCCCACACATTAACACTATCCTACACCCACTAGGGACAATTTTTACATTTACCAAGCCAATAAACCTACAAACCAGTAAGTCTTTTGGAGTGTGGGAGGAAACCGAAGATCCCGGAGAAAGCACATGCAGATCACGGGGAGAACGTACAAACTCCGTACTGACAGCACCCGTAATCTCCAGCGCTGCATTCACTGTAAGGCAGCAACTCCACCGCTGCGCCACCGTGACCACATGTCACGTTTATTGTCATGTTTATTGTCATATGTACTGAGGTACAGTGAAAAGCTTTTGTTGTGTGCTAACCAGTCAGCAGAAAGACTGTACATGATTACAATTGAGCCATCCACAGTGTAAAGAGAACACATGATAAAGGGAATACATGATAAAATGAATAGCGTTTAGTGCAAGACAAAGTCCAGTAAAGTCCGATTAAAGGTAGTCTAAGTGTCTCCAATGAGGTGGATAGTAGTTCAGGACTGCTCGCTAGTTGTTGATAGGATGATTCAGTTAGAGTTGGAAGAGTGTGGATGAAAAAGAGCTGACCTTGAGCTTAGGAGAGCTGATCTCATTGGAGCATAAAAAATTCTTAAAGACATTGCTCGTGTTCATGCAGGGCTGATGTATCCCCTTGTTGGAAGTATCAAGAACAAGGGCTCATAGTATCAAAACGAGGCATCAGCCCTTCAAGACGGAGGTGAGAAAAAGTTTTCACACAGACGTTGGCGAATTTGTGGAATTTTTTTACCCAAAGAGGACAGTGGAGGCTCAGTCACTGAGTGTATTGAGGAAGACCAATTGATTTTTGGGCATTTAAGGAATCAAGAAGCATTGACTAAAGCTGGAACACTCCGGCACAAGTTCAGCTTTGGCTTCACTGAATGCCTCACAGGCATAAGGGGTGGAATGTTCTTACATTTTAATAAGGAGAATAACTTAATTGACTAATTGCAAATATAAACAAGCTTGTGTAAATACTTTGGCAGTCAACCAATCAGGATTTGTACTGAGAATATGTGCATATTTGTCAATGTGGAATGCAACACAAGTTACACTATGAGCAGCAAAATAAACCATCTCTCCCATGAGCTAATTAACTACTAATGAAGTGGAACTAAAATGAATGCATACTGCCTGGTGGTGCACTATGGAACACAGTCAAACTAGCTGTAGAATAATTTCAAGAAAGTAACGTGTCCTCAAAAGAGACGTTGAAGATTAGGTGAAATAAATTGTCAGCAGTGAATGTTTTCTTTGTAACACATCCAACACAAACTCCAGGATAGGATGCATTTGATATGACACCCAATATGAGTACTGGGTGGAAGACCAGTCACCGTTTATAAAGAGGCCCCAAATCATCACTATCTCAAAGGAATCAATGACAATGGAGATGAAGATGGAAATTGTCAAATCATGTTGACACTCCAGGAGATCATGTTCAACATGGATATTGGGGGACCAAATGACCTGTTTCTGTACTGTACTATATATATGTATATGTATATATTCAATGTACATGTTCTATTTATGTATGATAGAGGCATTAAGATGTTTTTAGCAAAATCAAAATAGAATTAGTTCAGTTTATTAGGTTATTATTGTCAGGTATACCGAGGTACATTGAAAAGCTTTTTTGATGCGTGCTATCCAGTCAGGGAAAAGATTACATATGATTATAATTAAGCCATCTGCAGTGAATGATAGAGAATAAGGGAATAGAGAATAAGGGAATAATGTCTTGTGCAAGATAAAGTACAGTAAAGTCCGATACAAGCTAGTCTGATGGTCTCCAATGAGGCAGATGGTAGGTCAGGACTCCTCTCTGGATGGTGATAGGATGGTTCAATTGCCTGTTAACAGTCGGGAAGAAACTGTCCCTGAATCTGGGGGTATGCATTATGAAATAGATGTGGATAATTTTGTGTTAATTTACACTTAGAGTATAAACTTCACGGTTTTCTTGTTAGTTATTTGAAATGGGGGCATAACAATTTCAAATTCTATTGCAAACTTTGAATTGCTTGAACCTCATTACCAGTGGACATTAATCAGAATTTGATATTGGTGTCCTAGTTTCTTAAATAGAATATAGAAATAAAGGCTGGAATGGTAGGGTAAGATTGGGTGAAGGATATGAAATGAATCTTGAAGGGACTCTTCAAAAAGGAGCCAATATTAGAGAAGAGGTGGTGCCAGCAGTTTTAAAACATATTAAGATAGATAAATCCCCGTGACCTGATCAAGTGTGTCCTAGGATACTGTGGGAAGTAAGGGAAGAATTGCAAGGCCACTGGCAGTGATACTTCTATCATGAACAACCACGGGTGAGGTAATGGAAGTGGCTAATGGTGGGTGGCTAATGTTGGTCCCTTATTGAAGAAAGGCTGCAAATTGAAGCCTGTAAACTACAGACTGGTGAGCCTTACATCAGTGGTGGGAGAGCTACTGGAAGGGATTCTGATAGACAGGATCGACAAGCATTTGGAGAGGCAAGGACGTTGATAGGCCACTTATAAAGGGATATGGGCCAAACTCGGGCAGGTGGGCCTAGTGTGGCTGGGACATGTTGGCCGGTGTGGGCAAGTTGGGCAGAAGGGCCTGTTTCCACGCTGTATTGCTCTATGACTCTCTGATTCTATGACTAATTATGAATAGTCAGCATGGATTTGTGTGTGGAAAATTGTGCATCAGCAATTTGACTGTGCTTTTTGAAGGTGACCAAGAAGATTGATATTGGCAGTGCGATAGATGCTGTGTACATGGACTTTAGCAAGTCTTTTAACTAGATACCTCATGGTAGACTGGTCTGGATGTTGAGATCACAATGGATCCAGGGCAAGCCTGCCAATTAAATACAAAATTAACTTGAAGGTTGGAAACAGAGGGTGGTGGTAGAGGGTTGTTTTTCAGACTTGAGGCCAGTAACAAGTGGTGAACCACAAAGATTGATGCTCTGCCCACTCTTGGTCTTTATTTATATTATTGATTTGGGTTGTATTAGAAACACACAAACATAGAAACATAGAAAATAGGTGCTGGAGTAGGCCATTCGGCCCTTCGAGCCATCACCGCCATTCAATATGATCATGGCTGATCATCCAGAATTAGTACCCCGTTACGGCTTTTTCCCCATATCCCTGGATTCCCTTAGCCCTAAGAGCTAAATCTGACTCTCTCTTAAACACATCCAGTGAATTGGCCTGCACTACCTTCTGTGGCAGAGAATTCCACAGATTCACAACTCTCCGGGTGAAAAAGTTTTTCTTCACCTCAGTCATAAATGGCCTACCCCTTATTCTTAAACTGTGACCCCTGGTTCTGGACGCTCCCAACATCGGGAACATTTTTCCTGCATCTACCCTGTCCAATCCTCTAAGAATTTTATATGTTTCAATAATTATTATTAGATTGATATTATTGTTTACATCATTGAATGTAGGTGGCGTGGTCAGTAAATGTTGTGGATGACAGGAAACTTGGCAGTATAATGGAAAGAGAAGACGCTTGTCAATTGGGTCAATGGGCCAAGGAATGGTAGATGGAATTAAATTTAGATAAATGCAATGTGATGTATTTTGGTGGGACAAACCAGGCCGGGACTTGCACCGTAAATTGTAAGGCTTTGGGAGACAAGAGCCATAGTCATTTCCTTGGGGAGGGGAGTCTAAAACTGGAGGGCATCTGTTTAAGGTGAGAGGGAAAAGATTTAAAAGCAAGCTGAGGGGCAACCTGGTTCTTTCACAAAACAGAGACAAATTTAATTTTCACTTGGAGAAGTACTGGTTAATAAAAGCAATAAAAATAAATATTTGGTGACTAGTTGTCACTGACTGAGAACTGTTGAGGGTGAGTTCTTTGATAATGTATCAATGGATCAAGGAAGATTGTCATAGCGTAATAGAGTCATGGAGTTGTACAACATTGGAATGGGCCCTTCAGTCCACTGCGTCCATGATAACCCTCTTGCCCATCTACACTAATCCCACTTGCCTACATTAGGTCTGTATCCTTCTATGCCTCATCTACTTAAGTGCCTTTGAAATGTCATCTGCAATGTTACCAATCATTCCACCTTCATTTACATCCAAGATATAAATATATATCTCAACAAGAGGGGTCTCAGCACCAATCCCCATGATATAACATTGGTCACAGACTTCTTATTAGAAAAGTAGCCTTCCACCACCACCCTCTGCTTTCTATTACCAAGCCATTCTTGGATCCAAATAGTTAGCTAACCATGGATCTCATGTGCCTTAACCTTCTGGCCCAGCCTACCATGTAGGACCTTATCATGTGCCTTTGTCTACAACAGGACAATTGCATAACTCTTTCAAAGAACTTTCACGAGCATAATTGGCCAAATGTCCTCATTTTGCGCTAATTATATGATCTATTACTGCAAATTGGATACATTTGACGCGACTGAACGTTTGACTCCAGTGAGCTACTGACTTGCTTGTACAACAACAAATAAATAGGTAGAATAGTAGAATGCATCCCCAAAAACATCAGTTAAAAAATCCTAGAATTCCTTGTCGAAAAGAGAATTTCACTGATTCAATCATTTTAAACCAATTGATAGGCACAAAATGCTGGAGTAACTCAGCGGGACAGGCAGCATCTCTGGTGAGAAGGAATATGTGACGTTTCGGGTCGAGACCCTTCTTCAGACTGAGGATTTTGAGCCAGTAGTTCTGGCCATGTACTGTATAATTTTATCCCAGTGCTTGAATAAATGATGTATAAAATTCCATCTTTACGTGGCAATATTTGCAGGAATTATAACTACTTTCTTCCACTTTGCATTTGCTGAAATGGACACTTTACTTTTTTACCAAATTCAATAGCTTCAATAAATAATGATTTAGTTTATAAGCTGTTCAAATGGAAAGTTCTTAACTGAATTTGAAGTAGTTACACTGTTTGCATTTTTACCTGTCAATCATCATATAATTGCACTGCTGGCCAGGAATCAGAATAAATACCATTTGGAAACTGGGAGCAAATCGACATTTTGCATTTCAAAAACCTTTCACTGCAAAACTATCTTCAAAATTCTCTTCTCCTCCTCCCCATTTTGAAATATGCATTCGGGTAGAATATGCATTCAGCCTCTCCGAATAAATTCAGTGCCATTAGGACTGCAGACCTTAAACGTTTCAGGTTGAGATCCTACTGCCATGTTAGATTAAATGTGTAGAAAGGAACTGCAGATACTGGTTTAAACCAGATACTGGTGAAGAAGGGTCTCGACCCAAAACGTCACCCATTCCTTCTCTCCAGAGTTGCTGCCTGTCCCGCTGAGTTACTCCATCTTTTTGCGTCTAGCCATGTTAGATTAAATGAACACCATGAAGTGCAATGACACTCAGATGATTTAAAGGTTACTTTGGTGTCCAAACTGAATACTGTTTAACCATTAAAAATTAGATGCCATTTAATGATCAGACAAATTTTTTGTTGCAGTAACTTTCACCCAGCTTGTGCTTGGCTACACGGATCATCAATTTTGCAAGAACCATTATCACTAGGACATCTATTGATGCTGGTTGCATGGCTTCTCAAGAGACCATATACTCACCTTAGCTCAACAAAATAATGTGGATTTTTTAAGAACTCATTTAAATGGCTAGTTGAGAAGAATATTCCTCCTGCTTCTCAGTGACTCATTGTCCTCTATCCCTGTTTCAGTTCTTCAAATTCACATGAAACAACACTGTGAGGTTTTACATAATTAATTGGATTGGGAATATCATGGGAAATACATTTATTTATTGAGGTAGTTAATGCTCAATGAAAAGTGAGGCAAGGTGTGTGCAAGGTTGTATTAATGAGCTACATGAGGCAACCACAGTTCCTTAAGGTAGTACCCATCCCACTGAAGATAGACACAAAACGCTGGAGTAACTCAGCCGGACAGGCAGCATCTCTGGAGGGAAGGAATAGGTGACGTATCGAGTCGAGACCCTTCTTAAGTCTTTGCCTGACCCGCTGAGTTACTCCAGCATTTTGTGTCTATCTTCGGTGTAAACCAACATCTGCAGTTCCTTCCTACCCATCCCACTGACCTTAAAACATCAATCGCATTGTAAAATGACGTACATATTAGTGATGAACACATAGGGTTCAAGCCATAACACTACAAACTTCATTCTTGCTAAACTCCCAAACCTGACGGAAGTTTAAAAGTCAGCGTCACAATTATGATGTGTAAAAGCTCCAAAGGCAGATCCTGGCAGAAGTCTCCAAAGACATAGGCCCACCATTGATTAAGAAACTAATGGACCCATTTCAGGTGATTTTGAACGTAAAAAGCACACCAGCACCTCAAGGACACCTCCATAACCCTCCTATACAAGTGTAAGGGAGCTGCCAAGTCTGCAATAATCACAGATGAATCTTTTTACACTTGATTGTTCGTAAAATCCTTGTTCGAGTCCTGTTCAACAGACTGATCAGTCAGTTCGAGTGATGCCTACTCCCAAAGGTGGCACAGCGGTAGAGTTGCTGCCTTACAGCGCTTACAGTGCCAGAGAACTGGGTTTGATCCCGACTACAGGTGCTGTCTGTATGGAGTTTGTATGTTCTCGCCATAACCATGTGGGCTTTCTCTGAGATCTTCAGTTTCCTCCCACACTACAAAGGTGTACAGGTTTGTAGGTTAATTGGCTTGGTACAGTATAAATGTAAATTGTCCCTAGTGTGTGTAGGTTAGTGTTAATGTGCGGGGATCGCATGCTCAGAGGGCCGAAGGGCCTGTTTCTGCGCTGTTTCTCTAAACTAAACTAAACTAATCCCAGCTAAAGGTGTATTGTGGTTTTACCATAGCAACCTTGCTTAATGCTCGTGAAACATGGACAGGGTGCAGCAGGCATGTCGGAGAGCCTAACCAATTCCCCACATACTTCATCTGACCCATCTGAAAACTTCACATCAAGTATCAAGACAAGATTCCAGACACGCACAGATTCTGCCCCAGGAAAGCCTTCTTGACATCTCCACATTGCTGAAACATCATCTGTCCATTTCCCTCTACAGATGCTGCCTGCCCCATTGAGTAACTCAAGCAGTTTGTTTTCATGGAGCAGATAAGACTCTCTTCACACCAAGGTCACCCTCCATCAAGATATGTAGCGTTACAACCGTGCCAAGTGTGATGGACTCCGAGCAGAACTTACAAATGAAGACTGAGAATTCATGAGGTGTTGTGGACTATCAACAGCAGCAGAAATACACACCACTACAGTCTGTAAGCTCATGGCCTGATCTGTTCCTCACACTACCACTGATATTAAACTAGGACATTAATACAGGCTCAATAATGATTGTGGGAGGACATGCCAGCAACACCAAAAGCAGTACCTACAATTGAGGTTCAGTGCCAAATACTATTGTACAAAGCTGCCTCGTGCATGTTAAACAGTAAAAACAGCATGCAATAGAGAGAGAAATCATCAACAAGACCATAAGAAATAGGAATAGAATTAGACCATTCAGCCCATCTAGTCTACTACACCATTCCATCATAGCTGATCTATTTTTCCCTCTCAACCCCATTCTCCTGTCTTCTCCCCATAACATTAACACCCTTTCTAATTTCACAACCAACTGATCAGATTGGAGTTCCCAATGATAGCCCCCATCACATCTACATGTAACAGTGGAGGAACTTAAACAGCTACTAGGAGGAGGTGGCTCCAAGCATATCCCTATTTTGAAGGATGGTGGGGCCAGTTCGTGCTATGAAACCAATAAAGTATATCCAGGCGATGAACAAATTATGCCTCTCAGCTTTCTTCTGAAATAACCACCAAAATAGAAGCGAATCTCTAGCCAATTTGATTCATGCCATGTAATATTAAGAAATGACTAAGAGCATTGAATGTTATAGGACAAACTGCTGGAGGAGGTAGATGGGGCCGGTACTATCGCAATGTTTGAGAAAAATTTATACAGGAACATGGATAGGATATGCTGTATCTCTAAAGTCTAACGTCTAAACTCTAAAGTCTCTGTTTAAACATAATGTGACACAGTAACTTACAGTGTGAAAAGTTGCTGCTTCATGTTTGCTGTCTCTTCCAAGTATGGGACACATGGCAGAACATCAGCAGTGGCATTTTAGTTGGACGTACATGATCATTGAGCTCAATGGTTCAGTGGTACTATATTGTCATGTCTATTAAAGTACAGTGAAATTCTTTTTTTGCATATAGTTCAGTGAACATCCTACTATACTTTAGGCAAAATCGTGCTGTGCAAGAGTGTAAGGTTGTAGACCACACTGAGTCAGTACACCGGAGTCACCACATCTTAAGTGGTTTCAAGTTTGAAATGTTTTAAAAAATGACAGTCTTAACCTATCCATAAGCAGCCTGCCATTATAATCAGGAAAAGAAACAAAGTGCTGGAGTAACTCAGCAGGTCAGGCAGCATCTCTGGAGTAAATGGATAGATTCACCAGTGAAGCTGCCTGTCCTGCTGAGCTACTCCAGCACTTTGTGTCTTTTTTTCTAAACCAGCATCTGCAGTTCCTTGTAGCTAGAGTCCTTTCAGGAAATTGGCTTTGTTGTGATGGGGATTTGAGGATTAAAATGAACAAAAGTGTTTTGTAATCTATAAACAGTGTAAACAAGATGATCCCAAGACATAAGGCTCTTGCTTACACTCTGCAGATTTTTGTTCATTGAAAGGAAGTATACATGAATCATCTGCAATGATTCATGGCCTGAGTCCATCTCATGTGCGTGAGTGCAGCTGAATATATTGCATGCAAGCCTCTGTACTCATTAAGGATCATAATGGAAAAGGAAAGATTTACTGCCGACATTGGTCTGATATATTTTGGAAGATGTCTGCCTCCTTTCATTCCAGCTCCAATACTTGTCTTTCCACAACAAAGGGTTAAGGTGTTGGCGGAAACTGGTTAAATTCACCACAGTAATTGTAGCATCCGAAAAAAGCTATGTAACATTTTTGGGTCCCCTGAATTAAACACCACAGCCCTCTCCTGCTCGAGCCTGGTCTTGTTAAGCTTAAGGCTCAGGTAATGTCGCCACTGACTAATCCGCTGATTTAATAGTAATCTGAGCGACAACTTTTTCACACAGTGGGTGGTGGGTATATGGAACAAGCTGCCAGAGGATAGACACAAAATGCTGGAGTAACTCAGCGGGACAGGCAGCATTTCTGGATCGAAGGAATGGGTGATGTTTCGGGTCGAGACCCTTCTTCAGACTGAAGATGAGTTTGAAGAAGGGTCTCAACCCGAAACGTCACCCATTCCTTCTATCCAGAGATGCTGCCTGTCCCGCTGAGTTACTCCAACATTTTGTGTCTATCTTCGATGTAAACCAGCATCTGCAGTTCCTCCCTACATATTTTGAGCTGCCAGAGGAGGCAGCTGAGGCAGGTACTGCAACAACATTTAAAAGACTTTCAGACATGTACATGGATAGGAAGGGTTTAGAGGTACATGGGCCAAAAAAGGGCAGGTGGGACTAGTGTAGATAGGGCATCTTGGTCGGCATGGACAAGTTGAGCCGAAGGGCCTCTTTCCTTGCTGTAGGTCTCTGTAACACTGACTTTTCCGTTCATTTGCTTTGCTTCAAACAAGCTTTGTGATAATGCAGCCTCATGATTATTTCTTCCAATTTAGACATGCACTGCTGTTCAGTTCTCCTTGCAATTATTATATCATCCTGACTGCACAGGGATTAGGGAGACCCTTGCAGCATTTTGTCGTCATTATTTGAAGTATTTTCAAGGCTGATTTCACCTCATTTGGCTTTTTTTCCACCAGAGGCAACAACTGGTGCATTTTCACTGTCATATTGCAATGAACCTCTGGGTCTTTATTCAACTGAACATAAACATGGGGCAAGTCCAGATTAATAAGATTCATAGTTCCTCAGTTCACCCTATATATTCTGGAACATGGGTGCTTATTGCCAACAGTTTTATTCAGCGTGATCCTCCAGTCAGTTGGTACATTTTCAACTTTATATCTACTTCAGAACCACAACAAGCAGAGGAAAGGTGTAGGAAGGAACTGCAGATGCTGGTTTACTCTGAAGATAGACACAAAATGCTGGAGTAACTCCGTGAGTCAGGCAGCATCTCTGACGAAAAGGAATAGGTGACGTTTTGGGTCGAAGCCCTTCTTCAGACTCCAGTGGAAAATACTTACTCTGATGGACATTAATCAGCATCCTGCATTTCTTCAGTCTTCAGAGCTTCTCTTCCACCAGTGCCTCAAGGGAACTGGGCAGAGGCTTTGGCCCATTTGCCTTGACACCTTGGCTGATGCAGATATCGTCTTTGTGCTCAAAGACCACATCCGATTACACATATTAAATTGGTAATTCTGAAATATTCCAGGCTGCACTGCATCAAAATGAATTTTTAATGTCTGACCACCTCATTAATTCGAATATCAACCATGTAATGTGGCACTAATAAGTTAGTTAATGATGCATAAAATCAGTGCCTGTTCCATTTATGTAATGGCTTTCATTCTTTTGTAGTTCACCACATTTTTTTCCACAATTTCACCCATAAATTCTGCTAGATGAAGATATTCAAGGTATTGAATGATTACAAGACTGATCCCAGTAATGAGTAGGCTAACATATGATGAGCGTTTGACAGCACTGGGCCTGTATTCGCTGGAATTTAGAAGAATGAGGGGGACCTCATTTAAACATACAGAATAGTGAAAGGCTTGGATAGAGTGGATGTGGAGAGGATGTTTCCACTAGTGGGAGAGTTTAGGACTAGGGGTCATAGCCTCAGAATTAAAGGACGTTCTTTTAGGAAGATGAGGAGTAATTTCTTTAGTCAGAGGGTGGTGAATCTGTGGAATTCTTTGCCACAGAAGGCTGTGGAGGCAAAGTCAGTGGATATATTTAAGGCAGAGATAGATAGATTCTTGATCAGTACGGGTGTCAGAGGTTATGGGGAGAAGGCAGGAGAATGGGGTTAGGAGGGAGAGATAGATCAGCCATGATTGAATGGCAGAGTAGACTTGATGAGCCGAATGGTCTAATTCTACTCCCATGACTTATGATCTTATGACTTACATTTACCCTTTGCAACCCGGCATATTTACTGCATTTTCTGATCTACCCTGCAAGTGCCATTCCTGTCACCCACTTCTTGAGTTCCACTTGCATGTGCTTCCCCCTTCGCCCAAGATGGAGCGATTCAGCCTTCTATTTTGCCAGGCATTCTCAAAGTCGCAAACTCACCAGTCTTGCTTGAGGGATAAATAACCGTCCAGTGCTGTACTGTGAAGCATTACATAACTCATTCAGTCTGGAAGTATCAAAGGCAATACACCATTTATTGCAGCAGTTGAGACTCAACTGAACCTGAAACATGGTACACATAATGTTGCAACAGTTAACCATTGGATATGCCTTTCCTTGCCAATGAGATAGACACAAAATGCAAGAGGAACTCAGCAGGACAGGCAGCATCTCTGAATAGAAAGAATGGGTGACATTTCGGGTCGAGATCCTTCAGACTGAGGGTCAGGGAAGAGGGAAATGAGAGATATGGAAGGGTAAGGTGTGAAAAACCAGAGATCAAAGGGGTTCGAAGGACAAAGAAAATGTAGAATAGATCATTGTTAGCTAGGGGAAGGTGACATCAAGGCAAACTATTTAAAATTTAATCAAATTTGAAAGTCAGGCTGGTCAGCGAACTAGGATGGGGGAGGGATGGTGATGGAAAGCAAGGGTTACTTGAAGTGAGAGAAGTGAATATTCTTACCGCTGGGTTGTAAGTTGCCCAAGCAAAATATGAGGTGTTCTCCTCCAATTTGCATTGGGCCTCACTCTGACAGTGGAGGAGGCCTAGGACAGAAAGGTCAGTATGGGAGTGGGAGGGAGAATGAAAGCATTTGGCAACCAGGAGATCATGTAGGTCTTGGCGGACTGAGCTGAAGTTTTTTTTTTTTTTCACACCTTACTCTTCTGTAGCTCTCGTTTCCCTCTCCCCTGACTCTCAGTCTGAAGAAGAGTCTCGATCCAAAATGTCACCCATTCCTTCTATCCAGAGATGCTGCCTGGCCCGCTGAGTTACTCCAGTACTTTGTGTCTATCTTTGGTGTACACCAGCATCTGCTGTTCCTTCCAAAATATTTCCTTGCCCTACCAACCTTAAGTGTACCTACACCACACTGATCTAAGTAACAAACAGAACCCTCCTACTTTGCCTCTTCTCTGAGTAACCAGCTTTAGAACCATAAAGTCTGACTGTGTAAAATAGAAAGGACACAAGCTGCACAGCTCATTCGGGCACCCAGCAAATTACTGCATTTATTTAAGCGATGAATGAGAACAAAATTAGGACAGATTTCAGATCTGGAATAGGCATTATAATGAAGTTAACTGCACAGTGATTCAATGTTACTTTTGTTAAAGATTTCTCCACCACACATGGGTATATGCCATGACTTCAGGCAAAAAGCAAGTTTGTATATAAAACTTTATAAAATAATTTAATTTTCAACTTCACCATCCTCTCCTCTTTAGATCTGCAATCTACCCACTCCCTTCTCTCACTTCCTCTCCTCTCTAAACTGTCTGACTAACCCCACAATGTGTCACCGAATATTATGTCAGGGCGATGCTTAATTTGGAGGGGAATCTGCAGGTGCTAGTGATCCCATGCAACTCCTGCCCTTAGCTTACTTTAACTTAGTTTAGATTAGTTTAGTTTAGTTTAGTTTAGTTTAGTTTAGTTTAGTTTAGTTTAGTTTAGTTTAGTTTAGTTTAGTTTAGTTTAGTTTAGTTTAGTTTAGTTTAGTTTAGTTTAGTTTAGAGAATGTGTGCGGAAACAGGCACTTTGGCCTACCGAGTCCATGCTGACTGGCGATCCCCAAATACTAGCACTATCCTACATGCTAGGGACAATTTACAATTTTTACCGAAGCCAACTAACCTACAAACCTGTCGGCCTTTGGAGTGTGGCGGGAAAGCGGAGCACCCATGGAAACCCATGTGGTCATGGGGAGAACATACAAACATCGTACAGACAGCACCATAGTCAGGATCAAACCTAGCTTTCTGGTGCTGCAAAGCAGCATCTCCAGCCACCGTGATTGGGATGTGCATTTCCAGTTTGAGAGGTGCAATGGAGTAATCGAGGCTTGTACCTTCATTGTGTTTTGTAAATGGTACGTATGACAGCCACTGAGAGTCAGAGGTGGAGGAACTAAACGTTGAGAGTGATGGATGGGGACCCCTCAAATGGGCTACTTTTTCCTGAATGGTGTTGAGCTTCTGAAGTATTGTTGGAGCTGCTTGCCTGGAGGCAAAAGGAAAATATTTCACCATGTTCTTGACTTTCGTCTCTTTGATGGTGGAAAAGCATGAGGTGTCAGGATGGAAGTCATGTCCACGAGATAGCCAGCCTCTGAAGTACTCTTATAATCACAGCATTTATATGATCGGTCCAGTTGAGTATCTGATCAATGGCGTAAATCTTAATTGGACAGAACTCAGCCATGGTAATTCTATTGAAGGTCAAGTGTAGATCTTTGGACTCACCATTGTTGGAGATGGCCATTGCCTGGTACTTTGATGGTACTAATGTTACATGCCACTTCTCAGACCATTTCTACATGCAGGCGAGGTCAACTTAATTTGCTGGTGAATTAAAAGAAGAATTGAATATTGTGTAATTATTATTTTTAACCTTTTATAGGTGTTGGTACACCATACCAGAGCATAACCTCACACAAAGAGCAATGATTGTAATGACTTTAACAGCTTGGCCAGAGGCACAACTCGCACCATGATGCAAGGGCTTCAGTCTGAAAGTTGTCTAGCCCCCTTTCCTTTGTTGTATCCAGTGCTCTTAGGCATATCTTGATATCTTCTGCAGTGAATCAAACAGGCTGAGATCTGACATGTGACAACAGGAAGCCCATGGAGAAACTAAGGTGAACCATCACTTCTGGCTGAATATGTTTAGCAATGTTTCAGCCTTTACCACTCAAACATGCTGCCCTTCTATTCTTAGGACCGTTAACTGTTTAATGGTGCACCAGCAACTACTTTAAGATACTGCAGCATTGCAGAGATTGAACGTGGTCCATTGTCTTTTTAAATGAATCTGCCTATGATCAGATAGAGTCATAGACTGATACAGTGTGGAAACAGGCCCTTTGGCCCAACTTGCCCACACCAGCCAACATGTCCCAGCCACACTAGTCCCACCTGCCTGAGTTTGGTCCATATCCTCCAAACCTGTCCTATTCATGTACCTGTCTAAATATTGGGATAGTCAAGGCTCAACTACCTCCTCTGGGAGCTTGTTCCATACACCCACTACCCTTTGTTTGAAAAAGTTACCCCTCAGATTCCCATTAAATATTTTCCCCTTCACCTTAAACCCATGTCCTATGTTCCTCGATTCACCTACTCGGGACAAGAGACTCTGTGCATCCGCCCGATCTATTCCTCTCATGATTTTATATACCTCTATGAGATCTCCCCCTCATCTTCCTGTGCTCCAGGGAATAGAGTCCCAGCCTACTCAACCTCTCCCTATAGCTCAGACCCTCTAGTGCTGGCAACATCCTCATAAATCTTCTTTGTATCCTTTCCAGTTTGACAACAATTTTCCTACAACATGGTGCCCAGAACTGAACACAGATCTTCAATATATCACAAATGGAGCTACAAGGAACTGCAGATGCTGGTTTACAAAAAAAAAGATAAAGCACTGGAGGAACTCAGCCCAACAGGCAGCATCTTTGGAGAACATAGAGATAGGTGACATTTTGGGTCAGGACCCTTCTTCAGACATCATAATACATCACCCAATACCCCACACCCTAGTGGTCCAACTAGTTTCACTGCCGTCCTGCTTAGTTTCCTGGTTTGTATCCACTCATTATCACCTTCTCCACAGCCAACAATGAATCATTGTGGGCTCCACCTTTCCTTGACCATCTGGCTGGCTTTGATTTGTTCTTTTCATTCCTTTCATTCATTTGTTCTTTGTCCCCTTTTCATATCTCTAGTTTCCCTCTCCCCTGACTCTCAGTCTGAAGAAGGGTCTCGACCTGAAACATCACCTATTCATTTTCACCAGAGATGCTGCCTGACATTGAAAAATAGAAACAGAGAAAATAGGTCCAGGAGTAGGCCATTCGACCCTTCGAGCCAGCACCGCCATTAAATGTGATCATGGCTGTTCATCCACATTCAGTAGCCCGTTCCTGCCTTCTCCCCATACCCCTTGATTCCGCTAGACCAAAGAGTTCCATCTAACTCTCTTTTGAATGCATCCGGTGAATCGGCCTCCACTGCCTTCTGAGGCAGAGAATTCCACAAATTCACAACTCTCTGGGTGAAAACGTTTTTCCTCATCTCAGTTCTACATGGCCTACCCCTTATTCTTAAACTGTGGCCCCTCGTTCTGGACTCCCCCAACATCGGGAACATGTTTCCTGCAACTAGCTTGTGCAATCCCTTAATAATTTTAAATGTTTTTATAAGATTCCCTCTCATCCTTCTAAATTCCAAACCCAGAATACAAGCCCAGTCATTTCATTCTTTCCTCATATGACTGACCCGCCATCCCGGGAATTAACCTCGTGAACCTACGCTGCACTCCCTCAATAACAAGAATGCCCTTCCTCAAATTAGGAGACCAAAACTGCACACAATACTCCAGGCATGGTCTCACCAGGGCCCTGTACAACTGCAGAATGTCCTCTTTGCTCCAAAACTCAAATCCTATCATTATGAAGGCCAACATGCCATTAGCATTCTTCACTGCTCACTCACCCAACCTATTCAAGTCACCCTGCATCCTCATTGCATACTCTTCACAGTTCACACACTGCCACCCGGCTTTGTGTCATCTGCAAATTTGTTAAAGTTACTTTTAATTCCTTCATCAAAATCATTCATATATATTGTATATAGCTGTGGTCCCAGCACCGAGCCTTGCAGCACCCCACTAGTCACTGCCTTCCACTCCGAAAGGGACCCGCTAATTCCTACTCTTCGTTTCCTGTCTGCCAACCAATTTTCTGCCCATGTCAGTACCCTACCCCCAATACCATGTGCTCTAATTTTGCCCACTAATCTCCTGTGTTATCAAAGGCTTTCTGAAAGTCCAGTTTCACTACATCCACTGGCTCGCCCTTATCGATTTTATTTGTTACATCCTCAAAAAATTCCAGAAAATTAGTCAAGCAAGATTTCCCCCTTCATAAATCCATGCTGACTTGGACCGATCCTGTTACTGCAATTCAAATGTTCCGCTATTACATCTTTAATAATTGACTCCAGCATCTTCCCCACCACCAATGTCAGGCTAACTGTCATCGGTGTTTCCCTGTTTTCTCTCTCCCTCCTTTCTTAAAAAGTGGGATAACATTAGCTACCCTCCAATCCACAGGAACTGATCCAGTATCTATAGAACATTGGAAAATGATCACCAATGAATCCACTATTTCTAGAGCCACCTCCTTGAATACCCTGGGATGCAGACCATCAGGCCCTGGGGATTTATTAGCCTTCAGTCCCATCAGTCTACCCAAATTCACTAATGTGAATTTCCTTCAGTTCCTCTGTCACCCGAGATCCTCTGTCCCCTGGTACTTCTGGGAGATTGTGTCTTCCTTAGTGAAGACAGAACCAAAGTTCCTGTTCAACTCGCCTGCCATTTCCTTGTTCCCCATAATAAATTCACCTGCTTCTGTCTTCAAGGACCCTACATTTGTCTTAACTAATCTTTTCCTCTTCACATACCTTAAGAAGTCTTTACTATCCTCCTTTATATTCTTGGCTAGCTTACCTTCGTACTTCATCTTTTCTCTCCGTATTGCCTTTTTAGTTGTTATTGCAGTATTACCTTCTGTTGTTCTTTAAAAGTTTCCCAATCCTCCCGCTGCCCGCTCATCTTTGCTATGTTATACGTCTTCTCTTTTAGTTTTCTAATGTCCTTGACTTCCCTGGTCAGCCACGGTCACCTCTTACTCCCCTTAGAATCTTTCTTCTTCTTTGGAATGAAATGACCCTGCATCTTCTGGATTATTCCCAGAAATACCTGCCATTGCTGTTCCACCGTCATCCCTGCTAGGGTCCCTTTCCAGTCAACTTTGGCCAGCTCCTCCCTCATGCCTCCATAGTCCCCTTTGTTCAACTGTATGGCGAGTCTGGAGGCTTGTACTTTGTTAAAGAAGTTTATTGCGGTGGCAATATTCCATTACAAAGGATAACAACTGAGATTACAGACAACCATTAACTCAAACAGTTCACATCGAAGTTCTCTTCCCACTGACTGGTTTTGGGCGCCAAAACCACCACGTAACCTTGCTGGCCAATCCGAGGGTTCAACTCTCAGGACCAATCCCTATGGTCGCTACAACTGCAATATTAACTTCTGATTTTACCTTCTCCCACTCAAATTGCAGATTAAAACTTATCATTTTATGGTCACTACCTCCTAATGGTTCCTTTACCTTGAGTTCTCTTTATCAGATCAGGTTCATTACACAACACTAAATCCAGAATTGCCTTCTCCCTGGTAGGCTCCAGTACAAGCTGCTCTAAGGATCCATCTCAGAGGCACTCTATGAACTCCCTATCTTGGGGTCCAGTACCAACCTGATTTTCCCAATCTACCTGCATATTGAAATCTCCCATAACCACCGTAGCATTACCTTTGTTACATGCCAATTTCAACTCCTGATGCAACTTGCACCCTATATCCAGGTTACTGTTTGGGGGCCTGTGGATAACTCCCATTATGGTCTTTTTACTCTTACAATTTCTCAGTTCTATGCACAATGACTCTACATCTTCCGTTTCTATGTCAGATGCAGTTTAATGTGGATAAGTGTGAGGTTATCCACTTTGGTGGTAAGAATAGGAAGGCAGAGTATCATCTGAATGGTGTCAAGTTAGGAAAAGGGGACGTACAACGAGATCTGGGTGTCCTAGTGCATCAGTCACTGAAAGGGAGCATGCAGGTACAGCAGGCAGTGAAGAAAGCCAATGGAATGTTGGCCTTCATAACTATAGGAATTGAGTATAGGAGCAAAGAAGTCCTTCTGCAGTTGTACAGGGCCCTAGTGAGACCACACCTGGAGTACTGTGTGCAGTTTTGGTTTCCAAATTTGAGGAAGGATATTCTTGCTATTGAGGGCGTGCAGTGTAGGTTTACTAGGTTAATTCCCGGAATGGCGGGACTGTCATATGTTGAAAGACTGGAGCAACTAGGCTTGTATACACTGGAATTTAGAAGGATGAGAGGAGATCTTATCGAAACGTATAAAATTATTAAGGGGTTGGACACGTTAGAGGCAGGAAACATGTTCCCAATTTTGGGGGAGTCCAGAACAAGGGGCCACCGTTTAAGAATAAGGGGTAGGCCATTTAGAACTGAGATGAGGAAAAGCTTTTTCAGTCAGAGAGTTGTGAATCTGTGGAATTCTCTGCCTCAGAAGGCAGTGGAGGCTAATTCTCTGAATGCATTCAAGAGGGAGCTAGATGGAGCTCTTAAGGATAGCGGAGTTAGGGGGTATGGGGAGAAGGCAGGAACGGGGTACTGATTGAGAATGATCAGCCATGATCACATTGAATGGCGGTGCTGGCTCGAAGGGCCGAATGGCCTCCTCCTGCACCTATTGTCTATTGTCTATTGTCTATGTCACCCCTCACAAAGGACTGAATTTCATTCTTTACCAACAGAGTTACCCCACCCCCTCTGCCCACCTGTCTGTCTTTTCAATAGGACATATAATCCTGAATATTCAGTTCCCAGCTCCGATCCTCTTGCAGCCATGTCTCTGTAGTTCTCACAACATCATGCCCTGTTTAGTTACTCCAGCATTTTTGTGTCCTGATCAGAAATTCCTTGTTTCCATACAGGTGGACCAAGCCTGCTGAGAAATTCCAAAACATTCCGTTTTTTAAAACATTTCAGATATCCAGCATCTTCCTATTTTCCTTCACAACTTTCCAAGTTGCGTATTACAATGGTATCTGTTCTTGAAGCTCGCACTAGGTCAAACACTGTAGGGGAGATTTCCCATTCCTCTTTGCACAATGCCAGGAAATCCCATACCTTGCAGGGCTTGGCTTCGCTTACATCTCCAGAAACAGCTGCCACTGCAGGACAATCAGGCAGAAGACTGTAAAATTGATGAAGGTCAAAGGGGTATCCAAGGTTGCTAAGGGTGAAAAAAAAAATTCCCACAGCTTGTGATTTGGTAATACAGTAGTTATATATCGCTACATGACTTGGCTGGTTTAATCTCCTTCTGACTTTCACATGCCTCAGGCTGCCTGACTGAGATGAACTTTATATGTCATCCAACACCTTTTCATCACATTGAAGCCTTTGTGAAAACTCATTCACAGGCCATTAAGTTCACTGGCTGCACTTCTGTGATAGCAATAAGCATAAAAATTCAGTGACATTTCCCCATTGCCCTTCCTCTCCACTTCTGCTCATGCCTGTAGACGTGGTACTGTTACCTTTTAGTCCAACGAATCATTTGCTCTGAAGATGTTAATCTTTCTCTCAGTCGATGATTGTATTTGCATCTTTACAAGCTGCCTTGGAAAACCCTCCAAATCCGTGTCTACAAAGTCTGAAAGCTTTTGTTCTCTTTTGGACAAAAACGACTTATGTTTAACGTTCAAAAAAATGTCTGACAGATCCATAAACACAGAATTTAATTTTTTCAGAGCTAAACCCTGCAGAATGTAGCTGCAAATACAACAGCGTGCAGTTTCTAAAATGGACATCATCATTTTGCAGCCTACTTTAAAAATCGTAATAGTTCAATGATTGAATTATACTTTAATGTCACATGTATCAAGGGACAGAGAAATTATTTGTTTTACATTCAAACTGGTAAATTAATACAGCTGACCTCACCTAGGTGGTACACGCAGAGTCACTGCTTCACTGACGTCGACAAAGTCTCCTCAAATATAATTAAAATTGTTTTGATAAATGTCTCGTTCTTCTGAAGTTAATGCATTCACATAAAACACAGGGACATTATGCATGATTCTTCCCTGACTGTCAAGACGATATATCTAATGTGAAATCACAGCATAAAATGCATAATTTAATCTCACAAAGCATTATTCAATTTTTTTTAAAAATTTGAAATGCACTGTTCCTGAAAAGGGGATTTAATGAGGCTTCGGCTAATTCTTCTGAATCTGTTTATTTATTTTGACTAAACTGGTGGAAAATTCTTCTGTTCTTTGCTCATTTGTTTGTTGTTAAGAAATACCCATGTATCACACATTTTCCTGTGTAAGTGCAAGTGATTATTAAGGATCATTTGGTACATCGTGTGCCAGCTTAGTTATCCCTTTGGCACAGAGTATGGTGCCACTAGAGTGGTTTGGACAGACAGTTCACTCTCGATCCATACCTTGCCCAATTCCATTTATTGCTTCTGCATTTGTGATGTGGGCTTCAGTTTGCTGCCACTCAACAGGCGTGAGCTGGGGTTTGGGGCGAAGTATATTGCTCTTATGAAGAGATGGCACAGGTTGAACAGGGTGAATGGCTTCCCGCTATGCTTTCATGATTCTAAGTCGTGTGGTCAGTCAAAAAGGGCACAAAGTATTGGTGTAACTCGGCAGGTCAAGCAACATCTCTGGAGAATCTGGATAGGTGATGTTTTGGGTCAGGATCCTTCTTGAGACTAATTCAGCTTCAGTTCAGCTCATCAGTCATTGTTCCAGGGATTACTGTGGGACAATCAGTGTTAAGCAAATTGGAAGTTTGTACCAACCTGAATATAAGTGGAATTTAAGAAGAACTTTAAGTCTCTATCATATGGAACTTGTCCATCTAGCTCTTAATTCATCCAGTCTGGTATCCAGTTTTTGATTTTTTTTTGTCTACTGGAAAGGGGTGAAGTTAGTGTAGATTAGCAAACCATGTGGTGAACCAGGGCCCATCTTTGTGTGGTAGACGGTCTAGCTCTATGAAGTTGCATGAGGCTCTCTCTCTCGATCCACTGCTGTGACCTAAACAGAGACCTGGTTGGTGAAACAGTGTTAATGGCTGTTTTTGGCATTAAGCAAACTCTATCATTTTTAAACTGTTTCTCTGGGGCATTTGCCAAATTTGCGGTACTGGAGCAGGAAAACACTCGTGGAAATTCCAGACACAGACATAGCTCATTGCACTTGGGTAGGAAAGGATTGAATAACAGGGTGATAAAATGGTTCTCACTGGACTTCACATCAATTTGAGTTGAAGTTGAAGTGAGAGTTCTTAATGTTAGATTTTTCTCTTTTTTGCACGACCCTTCTTGTGTTCAGCCCCTTGTACGATTCCAATCACAATCATACATGCAAGTCTCTGGAGCATGCACTCTTCCTGATAGCTAACATAAAAAAATTAACTAAGAGATAAAGTACTCAATTAGTTTTGCAAAGGGAGATTTCGTACAACAGTAAAAAAATCTTTTAAAAAATGAAATCCTTAAAAAACGTAAGAGCCAATGAATAACTTTGACTGAACCCTGACTCTTCCCTGTAACGTACTTCCCCCTGCTGGTGGTATTTGGTAATGCTAACTGTGGAAAAGAGTAGGTTGCATCAGGCAATACTTGAGCCATCTCAGAGATGATTGGGGCCACAAGGAACTGAAGATGCCAGTTTACAAATAAAATTGCTGGAGTAGCTCTGCGGATTTGGATCGGAATCCTTCTTCAGACTCTGAAGAAGGGTCCTGACCCGAAACGTCACCATGTCTTCCAGAGGGGCTGCTGAACCTGCTGAGTTTCTCCAGCACTTTGTGCCTTTCTTTGTAAACCAGCATCTGTAGTTCATTATGTCTGACATTTGAAGGAATGATTGGTGATACCAACACAGAGGGGATTAATGACATACATTTTCTGGTGCATTAATCAAGTGCAATGATTAAATCTGTAATCTTCAATTTAATTAAGTCATCAATGCAATTAATGTTTTAGTTTAGTTTAGTTTAGAGATACAACGCAGAAGCATGTCCTTCACCCCACTGAGTCCAGGCTGACCAGCGAAGAACATTTCTGAGATGGCAAAAAGAAGGGGATTATTTATACAAGTTGGCAGGTCAGTAAAAAGGGGCATAGATTCAGGGTTTTCCAAAGAGCAAACACAAAGTTCGAAAATATTTTTTACACACAGGTTATTAAAAAGTGGAATGGTTTGCCACAAGTGACTATTGAGGCAGAGTCTAAACATTTTTTAATAGAGTCTGGATAAATATTTGAAATGGAAACAGGGGAAAAAGACAGGTGTTTGAAATTAGCTTCAACTCAAGAGCAAACACCAGATGGGCCAAATGGCCTTGTTGCTGGATTATAATTTCTAAGTTAAAATTTCTCGTAAGCGCAAGTTTTTTTTAATTGGTGGAAGGAACAGCCTTTTTTAATCCAATGGAACAACTGACATTCTAAATATAATTATGAGAAATAGTTTTCAATTTAATTAGTTTTAGGAATGTCAGGCAAGTTTTGGTTGTATGGCACCTATTCACGAAGCAGGCACCATGCAGAAGATGCAAGGAATGGATCAGTGACACCACAGTAAATTCCAAACAAGTAAACGTTATTCCAGTTAGAAATATGTCTTCACTGTTTTGACAGCAAGTTAACTGTTTACACACATGCTAATTGCTTCCAGTCTTGTCATTTAGCTGTTTAATATTCAATGCATTTCCTCATTGGTTTGCTGCCTAACAGAGGGTAAACGGGGCTCATGTTGTCGACCTCCCCGTGGTGAGCCCTGTCAACTCACCTCAGTCAGGCGAACGACAACAAACAGAGACAGCAGAAGCAGAAGCAGCTTCATAACTTCTGCTGCCTCAAATGCAAGAAGAAGAAGAGGGTAAACATTCAGCGAAACACAAAATGCAGGAACTCAGCAGGTCAGGAACTTCTGTGGAGAAAATGTATGGATGATGTTTTGGGTCAGGACCCTTTTTCAGAGTGAGGGTGGGTGGGGGGGTTGGGGGAGGTCGGGGGAGAGAGGCTGGGGGGTGGAATGATGATAACACTTTATACCTAGGTACATAGGCACAATGAAAATCTTTGTTTTTCATGCAATCCAGTAAAATCATATACAGATAATACATGGATTGGACAGGTTCGGGGGGATAAGGGCCATACGCATGCAGGTGGGACTAGTGTAGATGGGGCATGTTGGCCAGTGCGGGCAGGTGGGACTAAAGGGGAGTTTTCCACACTGTATGACTCTAGATAAGCATAATCATCGATAAGTACAAAAATGCAATAATTATAGTGTAATAGTTGGGTTTACTGAGACAGTGCACAAAGATTCACCACATTTCTGATGCCAACAAAGTTTCAAAGTTTTATCTGGGTCTTAAAGGCCCATTGTCCTGGCAGCACCAATCCTCTCCACCATACGCCGCCTTCTTGAGAACGGCCCTTTGTCCAGCATGCGCTGCCGTCACGACTCTCTCCACCCTCCTCCCTGGTTCCCGGTTGTCAGGGTTGAGCAGGAGGCGAGCCTCAGATGACTCCAGGTGGGTTCCCGGTTCAGCAGCGTGCGTGCCAGCCTGTTGTCAGCGTCTGACCGTGGATCACCAGGAGCTTCTGCTGCCCCGTGCGGCAGGCCGGGAGCTTCTGCCAGGCAAGTGATAGGTGGACACAGGCGAGGGATGGTTTGATTGGCAAGTGGGCGGAGCAAGTGAAAAAAATTAGAGGCGAAAAGGAGTGTCAGATAGTTTTGTTTAGTTTATTGTCACATGTTCCGAGGGACAATGCTTCTGTTGCTTGCTAACCAGTCAGCAGAAAGACAATACATGATTACAATGGAGCCATTCACAGTGTACAAATACATGATAAGGGAATAATGTTTTGCACAAGATAAAGTCCGATCAAAGATAGCCAATGGTCAATGACGAGGTAGATAAGGGGAGAGGAGTGAAATGTAAAGTTTGAGGGAGGCAGGGAGCTGCGCTGCAGAAAGGCTTGAGGCAGGGTGGTGCGGCCTGTAGAGTGAAGCTGCCCAGCCCGGTCCCCTGCTCAGCTCCCGAGGACCAGAGAATGAGAAAAGGATGGAGGGAGCCAGTGACAGTGGACGCAAGACCAAGGTGCGGTGAGAGAGTGAACCAGAGTCTTTTACCTTCCTCGCACGTAAGTTCGACTGCAGGAGACGCCACTGAGGCACAAAGGCTGAAGGTGACCGGGCGAGGAGAGGGACAATGGTTTGCTGGACAGAGACAATGGCTAGAGGCCCTGCAGTAGCCTGGGGCCCACCTCAACTGGGCGCCGCTCCAGAAGACTGAGCCTTAAAAATGCTGCCAAAACCTGGCGACTCTTTTATGCGGTCTCGGTGTTCTCTTTGTACTATTGAGGGTTGTGCTTAGGTATGGCAATACTTTACCAAACTGCCTGACATGGCAACTTCAATAGTCTGACTGCGGGAGAAGACGGCAGGGAAGAGAAAGACATTCTGGCCTTCCATCACAATGAGGAGGTGACTGGAGGAGACTCACTGTGATGGATGTTTCTTTTGTTTGGTGTTAGTTTATGATTGTATGTGTTATTGCATATTTATTGATTATTCTTATTGGTCTTATTGTTGAACTGCGGGTAATTTTTCATTTCACTGCACATTTATGTGTATGTGACAAATAAATTGACTATTGACTATTGTATGCAAAAAGAAATTTAACTGTACGTATGTACAGAACCATTGAACCATAAGTGGAAGGGGACTTGGAGAGGTGAGAGAGGGGGCATGAAAACAATGAGTGGGACTCAGGGATGGGAGACGAGTGTACATAGGAGGGGAAAGGAGCAGAGTGATAGGGAGAGTGGGGGATAGTGTGAAAGATCGGTTGGCACAGAGAGGGAGAGGATAAACAATCATATTTCAGGTTGCACTCAATGCCAACTGGGCTGGATTTGTTCTTCCTCCCTATTTGCCGGAAGCATTATTTAAGAAGCAAATGTTGCAGACCAGTGATACTGGAGTCATTCATTAGACATCAACATAGAACACTGGCTGTACAATGCAATGGACCCACATCCTCAGCTGACACCACATCACTCTCACAGTTCTTGATAAGTGGGATGCTCAGTTGATGAACTATCATGAAAACGTTTGTGATTCTTTAGCAAAGCTGACATCTCAAGAGGGGCAATCATTATCCACCCTTTTCTCTCCTGCATCTAATGTTTTTTCTTTAACCTGTTTTATCCGAGTGTCACTTGCCAGAGTTCAAAGAAAATTCTCAACCTGTGGATAGACATGCTTCTTGTCATTCTCAAAGTACCAGTGGGACACCCAGTAATCACCAGGACATCTACCAGGAGAATTAAAAAAATATTGCAGTTTTTATAGTGCTTTGACCCAATGCCAAGCCATAAATGCATGGGCGGCACGATGGCGCAGCAGTAGAGTTGCTGCCTTACAGCATCACAGACCCAGGTCGATCCTGACTGCGGGTGCTATCTGTACGGAGTTTGCACATTCTGTAACCGCGTGGGTTTTCCCCGGGTGCTCCAGTTTCCTCTGACATACCAAAGACTTACAGGTTTTTAGGTTAATTATCTTCGGTAAAGATTGTAAATTGTCCCTTGTGTGTAGCATGGTGTTATTGTGCGGGGAACGATGGCTGGCGCGGACTCGGTGGGCCAAAGGGCCTGTTTCTGCACTGTATACCTAAACTAAACTAAAAGTAAAGATATTTGAGTTCAACTCTACTACCAGGGCTGGTGAAATCTGAACTCATGATCCCGGGTTATGTCCAGGATCATACCCATTTCTTGACTCTTCCTGCTGCATTCCCACAAGACCAGACAATGAACTGGGCCCATTTCGCTGTCCACCACCCAACTGGAGTATAGAGTTCTGTGAAAAGCAAATTAAAAACAGCAGACATTGGAAATCCAAAATAAAAACAGAAAAATGCAGGTAACATTTAGCAGGTCAAACAGCATATGTGGAGGTGTGTACTGTTTCACTTTCAGTTCAATAGCCCTTCCCCAAAACTGGGAAACTATGTCCAACCAACCAGGGGGTGTTTCCATGACAGTCAACAAACATTGTTATTTGTAATAACAAGGAACTGCAGATGCTGGTTTACAAAAAGGGACTGGAGTACTGGAGTAACTCAGCGGGTCAGGCAGCTTCTCCGCGGAACCTGGAAAGGAGATGTCTCAGGTCTGATCGGGACCCTATATTGTTACCTATTTGGTTCTCCTTTTGTATTTCCATCGACTCATTTAATGCTTTCCAGTTGTTCAACCATTCCAAACCTTTATTTCTGACCAAGAGCCATGCCATCCATGTACAATTTTATTGTGCTTCTTGCCCAACACAAGAGCATGGTCCATATGGCTGTGATCCTTTATGTCCCTTCTTACTTTTCAGGACTACGTCAGCAAGCTCCGAGATGGCCTTCCCTGTGGAACAAAATTCATGCCATCTTTCCCAAGTCGCATTTCCTTGATAGAACTAGCTGCAGAAAATGTCCACACCGAGTTCTTAACTCACAAGTTGCTTAACCTGTTAAATTGTCAGGAACAGGCATTAGTCATCGGGAAACAGGCCCAACTTGCCCACATCAAATGCATGCCATATCTAACACTAATCCCAAAACCCTCTAAACCTTTCCTTTCCATGTACCTGTCCAAATGTATTTTAAATGTTATAATAGTCTCTGCCTCAATTACCTCCTCTGGCAGCTCCTTCCATATACCCACCACCTTTTGGTGTAAAAAAGTTGCTTCTGAAGTTCCTATTAAATCTTTCCACCCTCACCTTAAACCTATGTCCACTGGTTCTCAATCCTCTACTCTGGGCAAACAACTCTCTGCAATTACCCAATCAATTTCAATTACTGGAGTTAACCTCAAATTAACCAAATATTGACTGTTAAAGATAAGTTAACCAGTTCCGTTAAATCTCATAACACTAAAGAAATGTGCAACAATGTGGAATTAATAGAGTCATAGAGTGATACAGTGTGGAAACAGGCCCTTTGGCCCAACTTGCCCACACCGGCCAACATGTCCCAGCTACACTAGTCCCACCTGCCTGCGTTTGGTCCATATCCCTCCAAAACTGTCCTAACAATGAACCTGTCTTAAACGTCAGGATAGTTCCAGCCTCAACTACCTCCTCTGGCAGCTTGTTCCATACACCCACCACCCTTTGAGTGAAAACGTTACCCCTCAGATTCCTATTAAATCTTTTCCCCATCAACTTGATCCTCTGTCCTCTGGTCCTCGATTCCCCTACTCTGGGCAAGAGATTCTGTGCATCTGCCCGATTTATTAATCTCATGATTTTATACACCTCTATAAGATCACCCCTCATCCAGTGCAATTAATAGGCAGGGAAAGAGAGAACTTAGTACAATCAAAACTAGAATATCAATTGTTTATGTTCATGGTGTATCAATTAACCCTGTGAGCAGTCATAGAGATTCATTCCATACTTTATAAAATAAGATAGACACAAAAAGCTGGAGTAACTCAGTGGGACAGACAGCATCTCTGGAGAGAAGGAATGGGTGACGTTTCGAGTCGAGACCCTTCTTCAGGTCTCACCTCGAAACGTCACCCATTCCTTCTCTCCAGCAATGCTGCCTGTCCCTCTGAGTTACTCCAGCTTTTTGTGTCTATCTTCGGTTTCAACCAGCATCTGCAGTTCTTTCATACACAATACTTTATAAAGACCAACAAGGGGAAAAGGATGAAAAAATACAAAGCCTGTTGAATTATTTTATATGATGTTTCTATGAAAGAGGATCGTAAGGTCAGAAACCGCATTCTTCGGGGATAGAGAGTATTACAGATATTATTTCTACATGTTAGAATTTAGAATGGCACCTTGTTTGTTCAGATCAAGAATTCTTATTGCTTGATTGATTGAATTAATTGAAAGATACAATATGGAAACAGGCCCTTTGCCACTGATTCCCCAATGACCATCAATCACCCTAGTTCTATGTTATCTCACTTTCACATCCATTCCCGACACACGAGGGACAATTGGCAGAGGCCCATTAACCTACAAATCTGCACGTCTTGTGGCTGTGGGAAGAAACCGGGGCACTTGGAAGAAACTTAAGTGGTCAAATGGAAAATATGCAAACTCCACACAGACAGGACCCGAGGTCAGGATCGAGCGCGGGTCTCTGGCGCTGCGAGGTAGCTGTTCTACCAGCTGCGCCACCATGCCGCCCATTTATTCTATTGACTATTTGTGAATTGAAAATGTCCCCTGACGTTTTTACACCTGTTTGAATTATTTTCCAACAAGGCAATACAAGCAATGACAATAAGCTGATTTCACTTTAATTAGACATCTGATTAAGAAACGTTATTTTTGTTTTGCATTTAAAATTTTATATGAACATTTGTATTATGTGATCAGGTTAAAGACTGTCTATTCACACGTGCATTTGTTTGACTTCTAAATCTGTTGTCACCTTGGTGTTTGGCAAATTCAACTCTAATTATACTCCCACTTACACTTAACCCTGCCAGTGAAGTTACAGCTGCTTCTGCAGTTATTTCATCTTTATAGTCAAGGAAAGCACGGTGTTGGGCCCCTTGCCAATTCAGACGCAGTGGAGCTACATTGCGATCTCTCAAAATATTCTTCAATTCACTGACTCTCAGGCTTGGAGGTATGTTACCCATGTAAACTGCAGTAACTCTACTTGTGGCATTAGACTGGGCTTTTGAGTCACATTCTGCTTCTTCTTCACACTTATCACAACTCCCAGTCTTTTCAAATGGATCATTTTTCAGCCGTGTTGCGTTTGCACTTTTCCTGGGCATCCTTTCACCAGATAACTTCTGCAGTTCTTTTTCTTCAATACATCTCTCATCCTTCAGCGTGACATCCTTGCCCTCTTGCTTTTCTCTGGAGTAAAAGGTTTTGAGGATTGGAATTTTTTGCATCATCTCCAAATCCACCTGTCCCGAACAGAAAAGGAAAAACGGTGATTACAGGATATTTAAAGTGAGCACAATTTGCTCTTTGCTTCACATAAATGTAACTTTGTGCTTCAGGTTTACACAATCAAAGGCTTGTCCCACCCTGGCCATTCTTTCTTCTCCCTGCTCTCGTCCAGCAGAAAGTACAGAAGCTTGAAAGCATGCAACCACCATTCTCAGGAACAGCTTCATCCCCTGTAATATCAGTCTTCTGAACAGTCCTTCCATAGGCCAGGGTACTGTCCCATTCACCTGCCCCATTACAGACATTCTATTTATGGAACAGATCCGCTACAATGCTGAGAACTATATTATGCATCCATTTACTTGACAATGATACAAGACTAGCCCCGGGAGTTCATAATACTGCTGACTCCGTTTGCTTTTGTCCCAGGTGGGACAAGCCAAATCTGTGACTCCGCTGCAAATTTGGGATCGTCCAACTGTTGAGCACTGCCTGTTGTGTGACTCCAAATTATTTTGCAGCTGGAACTGCAAGTATCACGGGTTAAAACTTGTTTAAGTCAATTGTTTGGTACTTTTCAACCCAATTATTAATCTATGGAGTTTGCAGAGAAACATCTATGCTTGTTGATTGAAATAACACAGCATTCTTTTCCCATACTGTATAGCCAGCATTAATCCCTCATTTCAACACTGCCAAGGCACAATGAAACCAGCCATCCATGTCATAATCACACAGCACAGAAACAGACCATTCAACTTACCAAGTCTATGTTGACTATCGTGCCAATCTATACTAAACCCACCTGGTCAGTAGCCATCAATGCCTTGGCCACGGAAGGTTTTCCCTCAGATCCCCACCGAGGTCTCTTACCCCTTACCCTAAAGCCAGGTCCTCTCATTTTTACACCTTGTTCCTGTCTCACATCTTCCGTCTTTTCATCTCAGGCCTTTGTCGAAATGTCTGTCTATTAAAAAGTCCTCCTCACCTGTATTAACCTAATACCTGCCAGTCATTGTCATGCCCCTGCTCTCTTCCAGCTTTCTTACACCCCCCCCCCCCACCTACAATCAGTCCGAAGAAGTGTCCCGACCCGAAACTTCACCTATCCATGTTCTCCAGAGATGTTGCCTGACCTGCTGAGTTACTCCAGCACTTTGTGCCCTCTTGTTTTAAGTACTTCCACCATGAGGTAAGGTTTTCTGCTGTCTATCCAATCTATGCCCCTCTTCTATCAAATATCCCCTAAGCCTTCTCCACTCCAATGTATACAAACTTAGCCTATCCAGTCTCTCATAACCAGCTCCATCACAGGCAAAATTGCAGAATATTTCAAGCATACCTCCTTTGCACCCTTCCCAGTGTAAACACATCCTTTCTCCAGTGTGATGACCAGAACTGCACATGGTGCTCGAGCAGTGGCCCAACTAAAGTTTTCTATTTTTGTGTTTAGCTTGACACTAATGTTCAGGTAGTTTTAAGCTGCAGCAGGAAGTTGTGCTGGATTATCCAAAATAATTATCTTTGTATCACTTACATTTAGTTAAGGTTGCTTGTAGACATTATTTGTCCATTGGATATAGGAACCAGAGTTGGCCTTTCGGTGCCTACTATCTGCTTTCCTGTTCAGCAAGATCTATCCTCATGTTCGCTTTCCCAATGTCTCCCTATAACATTACCTCAGGAGAGTTTTATTCTGAAAATTCACTCTATTAATGCAGAGTGCAATAATGTTGCAATGATACAGCCCACTAAAGTGGGGGGAGTGTGGACTGGAATACCTGGTGACTGGACAGGAACATGGAAATGTATACTTTACTTTTGACTGTAGAGATACAGCATGGAAACAGACCCTTCGGCCCACTGAGTCCACGCCAACCAAAGATACTAGAGGAGCCAGATGAGCCACTCCATCAAAATCGCCTATACTTAAGTGTAGTACGCAAATGAGCGAAACGTCTGCCATTTTAGTAAGCAAAACACGCCGTTCACTATGCATCTCGCAATATAATCAATGTTTTGGGGGAACAGTATGTGTGATGATACCATAAAAATGCAGAATATATCTCATCTATCAATTCACAGATTTTTGTTATTTTTCTTTTTTAATGTTTCTGCAAGTTTCTGCCTACTAAAATGGCACCATGACGTACTACGGTCTTTAGGGTTGAGTAGTCTATCTTGCTCTGCTCTATTATTTTTGACACCAACTGGCAATCACCCCGTACACTAGCACTACCCTACACACTAGAGACAATTTACAATTTTTACCAAAGCCAATTAACCAGCAAACCTGTACGTCTTTGGATAACCCATGCGGTCACAGGGAGGACGTGCAAACTCCGTGCAGACAGTACCCGTAGTCAGGATCGAGCCTGAGTCTTGGTGCTGTGAGGCAGTAGCTCTACCGCTGCGTACATTGGAGAAACTTGGGAAGTTGTTAGAGACAGAATGAAGGTGACATCACTCCTCTTAACAGGCTAATTACAAATTGGTTCAACTTGTAAATAAATGACAAATACAGGGATTTGTACATGGTGCAGAAAGACCATACTCTTTCTGAATGGGGAGGAAACTATTTTGGCAGAAGAAGAGAAAAAGGAACTGTGTAGAAAATGAATGAAGTTTGCAAACCTTTGACCATATAATTCCTTGAGGTTTGGGACGTTTGCAATTGGTCGTGATCACTTGAGTAGGTGTAAGGATGTAGTCGACAATTAGATCATGGTTGTCCATCAACTCTTCTGGGATGTCAAGCAACTAGAAAAACAGAAGCATTGAAATTGTTGAAAGTTCTTCGCAAACTTTGCCTGAAAATTTGCAGAATGTTCGATAGATGCTACCAAGTGTTTCGCATCTTATGTCACTTGTTCTACAGTGCCAAACTTGCTGCTGTTGGCTTTTAGTCTGTATAACTGGGGGGGAAAAACACCTTCTGGCACCTTCTCCGAACCAGGGAAATGCAGTGTAACTGATGCCAAATGGCACCTTTAGCAATGAATGAATTAGAGGAAATGTTTAAGGATCCTTCTGCAAAGCAGCCTTATCCTCGTGTAAATATACATGCAGGTGTTTATTTTTTCAAAAACTTATTTAGAAATTAAACCCATGTTTAAATGTTTACCTTGCCAATGATTGGCTTCCTGGCTGGGGCTGTTACTCTTGCACCATCTTCCCATGCGAAGCAGTGAAGCATACCACTTAATTCTGAGAGCCGCTGGGTTTTCCCTTCCATTAAGAGGCATCTCCCCAAATCACTAAGATGCTCATAGATGCTTTTTATGTGCAAACACTAAAGCAACTGGAGGGAATAAATGGAATGGTCAAACTAGATCTTCTGATTTTTTTTTCTCTCTGTCTGAATTCAAACTATGACCATTTTCAGTTCCATTGGCTTTCATATGACGACAGTTCAAGGTAAAAAGCACTTCTACCACCTGGTCAGATTCAGTTTCTTTACTCATTTTTGGTATGGGAATATCATTGGCAAGGCCAGCATTTACTGCTCACCCCTAAATACCCATGAGAAGATGTTTTGGGGGCAAACTTGAACCTTTGAACCTCTTCGGATGAAGATACTTCACCCACAGTTTGCAGGAGTAAGAGAGTAATTCTGAGGGACCATGTGCTGCCTGAATGAAAATACCATGGAATCAATTAAAAAACAATTTTGGGCAGCGCGGTGGTGCAGTTGGTAGAGCTGCAGCCACACAGCACCACAGACCCAGATTGAATCCTGACATTGGATGCTGTCCGTGTGGAGTTTACATGTTCTCCTTATGACCAGCGTAGGTTTCCTCTAGGTGCTTCATTTTCCTCCCACATCCCAAATACGTGCAGGTTTGTAGGTTAATTGACCTCTGTAAATTGCCCCTAGTGTCGGGAGTGGATCAGAAACAGGTGTGAAAGGGTAATCGATGGGTGGGCCGAAGGGCTGCATCACTCCAAAGACGTACAGGTATGTAGGTTAATTGGCTGGGTAAATGTAAAAATTGTCCCTAGTGGGTGTAGGATAGTGTTAATGTACGGGGATCGCTGGGCGGCACGGACTTGGTGGGCCGAAAAGGCTTGTTTCCGGCTGTATATATATGATATATGATATATCTCTAAATTAAACAGTGATGTTCCTCCAAGTCAGGATGGTGTGCAACTTGGCAGAGTTGGGGGAAATTCTGCAGTTGTCCCTGCATACCTGCTACCACCAGCACAATGGTGGAATCAGATTTGAAAAGTGCTGTAAAAAATTTTACATTGTTCAGGGCCAGAGGAATCGCCTTTAACTTTTTCTCGTGCTGACCTGATTCCTCACAAGTAGACCATATTGGCCCATAGGAAGTCCGGATCGGCATAGTGGCACAGCGGTAGAGTTGCTGCCTTACAGTGCCAGAGACCTGGGTTCAATCCTGACTATGGGTGCCGTCAGCATGGAGTTTGTACGTTCTCTCTGTGACTCCAGGTGCTCCAGTTTCCTCCCTCACTCCAAAGGTGTGCAAGTTTGTAGGTTAATTGGCTTCGGTGAAATTGTAAATTGGCCCTGGTGTGTAGGATAGTGCTAGTGTACGGGGTGATCGCTGGTCGGCGCGGGCTCTGTGGGCCAAAGGGCCTGTTTCTGCCTGGCATCTCTAAAGTTTAAAGTTTAAAATAAAGTCATAGTCTAGGGTATGGGAATCAAGAACCAGAGGACATAGATTTAAGGTGAGAGGGGAAAGAATTGATAGGAATCTTACGAGCAACTTTTTCACTGTGGGTGGTGGGTATGTGGAATGAGCTGTCAGATGAGGTAGTTGAGGCAGGTACCATAACAACATTTAAATGACATTTGGATAAGTACATGGATAGGAAATGTTTAAAGGGGTATGGGCCAAATGTGGGTGAATGGGGCTAGCTTAAATAGGACATCTTTGTTGGCATGGATGAATTAGGCTGTCTTTTCAAGTATCCTACTGTACACTGCATCCATGTGTGTATCTTATCGATGCTGTCCAATCCCACTGAACTCTAAAATGAACATAACAAGAGGAGTTGAGTATAGGAGCAAAGAGGTCCTTCAGCAGTTGTACAGGACCCTGGTGAGACCATGCCTGGAGTATTGTGTGCGGTTTTGGTCTCCTAATTTGAGGAAGGACATTCTTGCTATTGAGGGAGTGCAGCGTAGGTTCACGAGGTTAATTCCCGAGATGGCGGGATGTCATTTGATGCAAGAATGGAGCGACTGGGCTTGTATTCACTGAAATTTAGAAGGATGAGAGGGGATCTTATAGAAACATATAAAATTAGTAAGGGATTGGACACGCTAGATGCAGGAAACATGTTCCCGATGTTGGGGGAGTCCAGAACCAGGGGCCACAGTTTAAGAATAAGGGGTAGGCCGTTTAGAACTGAGATGAGGCAAAACTTTTTCACACAGAGTTGTGAATTTGTGGAATTCTCTGCCTCAGAAGGTAGTGGAGACCAATTCACTAGATGCATTCAAAAGAGTTAGATAGAGCTCTTAGGGCTTGCAGAATCAAGGGGTATGGGGAGAAGGCAGGAACGGGGTACTGATTGTGGATGATCAGCCATGATCACATTGAATGGCGGTGCTGGCTCGAAGGGCCGAATGGCCTACTCCTGCACCTATTGCCTATGGATCTATGGATCTATGTATCTATGTACTGTATCTAAGAGTAATTGCATTAAAGCAATCTGGATTATTAGAACAACAAGCACACTTTATTTAACATATTGGAGGGTTAAAACTACTGTGGGTTGAATAGTGTAACGATATTCAGCCCCTCGTTCAGGTTATTGGCTCATGGAGAGATCTGTTAAATTAGATCCCCTCCCATGCCCCTAAAAAGATTTGAAATTTTCAACTATATATCTCATAGTTATAGTCATACAGTGTGGAAACAGGACCTTCGGCCCAACTTGCCCACACTGACCAACATGTCCCATTTACACTAGATAGACACAAAAAGCCTACACATTTTGCTGCTTCATTTACACAAGTCCCACTTTCCTGCATTTAGCCCATATCCATCTAAAACCTGTCCTATCCATGTACCTGTCTAATTGAATCTTAAACATCACGATAGTCCCTCCCTGTCACAACTAACTCCACCGGCAGCTTGTTCCATACACCCACCACCCTTTGTGTGAAAAAGCAGCCCCTCAGATTCCCATTAAATCTTTCCCCCTTCACTTTCATCTGATTACATTTCTAAAGTGCTTCCATTTGTGTATTTTGATTATGGATTTTCCTTCCGATGGAAACATTTTATCATTTGCTTAATTAAAACTCTTCTTAATTTTTTTATGCTTCTATCAAATTTCTCCTTAACATCTGAAATCCTTCAGCATTTAAATTAGCCATTGTCATGAAATCATTCAGCCCTTGTAATGGAACTTGGATTTTAATTTTCTTTTCTGAACCTTGTGACCAGATCCTGTGATATTAAAATATAGATTTTGAAATGAAAGACATTACTAATAGAAAATGTCACCAAATGCCAGAAATGCATAGGTGGTTGATCAACAACTAAAACAGGCAGGTTAATGTTCTGTGTTGCATTTCAGTAGAACAGAATGTCCTGCTATCCACTCACAGTATTTTCAGTTTTTATTTCAAATTTCACCATTTGTGGTTTTCTTTTTCCTCTGCAGAAGCTCATATTTATTTTTCCAAGTTGAAAAGAAAATATTCTATTGATGGCCTCAGTCACAACACCGTTTACAGCACTGCCCATTTGCAAATGTCGATTCACACAGTAGTCCAA
Source organism: Rhinoraja longicauda (assembly GCF_053455715.1). Lineage (NCBI taxonomy): Eukaryota > Metazoa > Chordata > Chondrichthyes > Rajiformes > Arhynchobatidae > Rhinoraja > Rhinoraja longicauda. The sequence goes on from NC_135958.1 coordinate 29,986,352, forward strand.
GTTGGATTGGGTGCCAATTGATGGAATATTTCGGTTTGACACATTGGGGAAAACTGCACCATATACATTTAAAGTGTACAAAAGCAGGAATGGGCTGGATGCTTTTTGAAAAGGGTATTGAGGGTCTGGAAAGCATTGCTGGTTCATGTGGTGGCTTCTAACTCTCTGCATGCCTTTTAGAGGAAGCTGGAGGAGTGTTTGGCTGGGCAATGTATTGCGTCATGTTGAAGGTGAATGGATTAACAGTTAAGGCACATTTGGTCAATGAGATCTCCTGGACTGCTTTCAATAGCGTGAGGGGTCATGCAGACATTTCCCAGATTCCACCCCCGACTCCCCCTTTATTAGCTCTGGTTCTCTTTGCTGGTTTCAGGTCTTTCCCAGGAGATTATATGGCTGTGGGTGTGAAATGGAAGCATCCAGGAATGAGTGCAAGGCACTTGATGAAGCAGCAGCCATTATTTTACTGCCATTTTCATATGATTCATATATTTAAGATCCTTCTGTTCAATTACAGATTATGGGATTAGTATTAATGATATGGTTCGCCTTATTAACTTTAAACTTTACTTTAGACTTTAGAGATACAGGGCAGAAACATGCTCTTCAGCTACCGAGTCCGCGCTGACCAGCGATCACCCCGTACATTGACATTACCCTACATACTAGGGACAATTTACAAATGTACCAAAGTCAAATAACCTCCAAAAATGTAAGGCAGCAGTTCTACCGTTATGCCACTTTGCCGCCCACAATTTTTTTAATACCTATTATACCCAATGTAAATAGGTGGCACAGTGGCACAAGGGTGGCACAGCTGGTAGAACTGCTGCCTCAAAGCGTCAAAGACCTGGGATCCATCCTGACTTTGGGTGTTGACTGTGTGGAATTTCCAATTGTGACCACGTGGATTTCCTCTGGGTGCTCCGGTTTCATCCCACATCTGAAAGACGTGTGGGGTTGGCAGGTTAATTGGCCTCTGTAAATTGTCCCTGGTGTGTAGGGAGTGTATGAGAAAGTGGGCTGACATAGAACTAGTGAGAATGGGCAATTAGTGGTCAACGTGGACTCGGTGGACCACAGGGCCTGTTTCATGCTGTATCTCTAAAACCAAAACTAAATGCATTTGACCTTTTTTTTCAACAGAACTAAACAACATAATGCCTTGATATTTCACCTCACATTCTCTTATAGTTAAGTTTAACAAACCTGGCAGTCATGGACTGTAGTAACGACAACAGTATTCTCATCGATGTTCCCCAATGATACCATCATGGCATATTCCAAGTCAGCAAATCCCTCTCCTTTTCCAATTCTCCAGCCTTGAGATTAAATGAAAACTGCATGTTAAGAATATTCCAAATAAAGGAAAATAGATGGACAATGCTGCAGGCCTATACATTACTATACATATTAGAAGCAAGAAGTCAAAGGTGTGGTACTTCCTTTACAGAACACATACAAAATTAGTTAAAAATGGCAGTTATTTATTTACAAACTTTGGCTCCATATGTAGGTGCCAGGCTTTAGCTTTCAATTCTATAAACATGAACTCAATTAAATTCTATCATTTGCTTGCTTCTTCACATCAACCAATTCATAAAGGACCACTGAAGATGAAGGCATTGTTGTTATTGGCCATCACCCTATCTACCTCAGTGGCCGCTTTTGGGAATCTGGGAACTTAAGCAGCAAGGTCCCTGAACCGCCACAGGCCTGTTCATCATCATTCCTTAGTGTTCTACTATTTACTGAATGTGTCTGAACCATATTTGCCTTCACAAAATACATCACCTCAAACTTGTTGGGATTATATTTCATCAGCCAATGCTCTGCCCAATCTTCCATCTGACAACTTTCCTTGCTTTCTACAACACCACCAATTTGCATGTCATCCACAAACTGACTGATAATTTCTTCTGGAGACACAAGGAACTGCAGTTGCTGGTTTACAAAAGAAGACACAAAGTGCTGGAGTCACTCGGTGGGTCATTCAGGATCTCCGGAGAACATAGATAGGTGGAGTTTTGGATCGGGACCCTTCTGCAGACTGTTCTCCACCTATCCATGTTCTCTTGAGATGCTGACTGACCTGCTGAGTTACTCCAGCACTTTGTCTTTTTTTAATCTTTCCTCCTACTTGACTTAAGGCATTCCTTAAGTTCTCACAATTAAATAAGACTTGCATTATGAGGAAAAATTTGAGTAAATTGGATCCATGCTCTGGAGTTTGCAAGGATGAGGTTGACCACATTGAACCATGCAAGATTCTGAAGGAGCCAGATTGACTAGATATTCGAAGGATGTTTCCATATTAAGGAAATCTAGAAATAGTAAGTAAACTCTCAAGATAAACTATCTACCTGCCATTTAAATGAAACATAAATGGAAATCATTGGAATTCCTTCATTCCAGAGAATTTTGGATACTAAACCAATGAGTCTGTCCAAGTTTGACAAACATTTTGGTGAAATCAAAGATTATTAGGTTCAAGCAGAAGAGCAAAATAGAGGCCACAATTTCACTGAATGTCACAATAAGCTTGAGGAGCTATATAGCCTAGATAGCCTATACTACTCCACAATTTCTTCAATGCTTACATTCAAGTGACCCTATTCCCATCTGCTAAGAAGACCAACCTGTAGAATTAATTGCTCCCCTGATTGCTGCATGACTACGTTTCTCTGTTTCTTCAAAACTCTTCATAAAACCAACCCCTTTCACCGACTTTGATCATCTCTACTAATACTTCTTTCTATGGTTCAGTGCTAAGTTTAGACTTTGTCTTAGAGTCATGGGGTCATACAGCAGGGTAACAGGGCCTTCGGCCCAACTTGCCATGCCGACCAAGATTCCCCATCTTCGCCATTTCCACCTGCCCATATCCCTCTAAACCTTTCCTATCCACTTGCCTGTCCAAATGTCTTTTAAATGTTGTTATAGTACCTGCCTCAACTACCTCCTCTGGCCGTTCCATATACCCACCATGCTCTATGTGAAACAAATTCCCCTCCAGTTCCTATTAAATCTTTTTGCCTTAAAATTACATCCCCTGGTTCTTGACTCACCTACTGTGTCTTCATTGAGGTAATTTCTCAATGAAGTTCGTTGATGTATTTTGTTATGTTAGTTAAACAAATAAATGCTAAATAAATGCAATTTATTGATACTAAAAATCTTTATCGGTGTCAAACTGCAACATAACTCTGAAAAATTGCAAGTGTATATTTTAAATTTACATTCTAAAAGTTACCGTTCTTAGATACAGCCACGGAACCCACCACAACCAGGTCTATGTGAACCTTTGCATCAAGCCGTACAGGTACACTGAAATCCTTCACTCCCTGGAGAATAGGAAATATATAATACAGATGAGATTGCTTACTAACTATCAAAATACGAACAGAAAAGTAGCTTTTACATCATGTCCTGGTTTTATCTAAAGCATGTTATCCACAGTGACTACATTTCAAAAATACTTCAATAGCAAAAAACTGAAGAGTCTGGAAATCTCAAATATAAACAGGAAATGCTGCAGGTCGGGCAACTTGCCCGTAGAGAGGAAATGTCAATGTCAAAGGCTGTTAACTTTCTCTGCTTAAATGATGAATGTTCCTTATTGGGTGTAGAGAACCTCATGGTCTCCTGGGGTTATGAAAATCACTTCATAGAAATCCAAGATTTTCATACTTAAAGAAAAGGAACTTATCATAACAACTTCAAAAGATACTATTTTACAAAATTACCTTTTAGTTTATTTAGTCAGAAGTGTTCCTTTCTTTTCCATCATTCCTTCAGGTAGAGATACACCAGGGAATCCTACATAAGAAAAAATCTACTTGCAAAATTCCTCAATGGTGGAATGAACTTGCTATTATTTTTTTTCTCACCATATGGAATTGAATATTGAATGCAGCACAGGGACAGGCCATTCAGCCTACAATGCCCATGCCAAGCATGATGCTAAGTTAAACTAATTTCCTCTGTACATGTGATCCATATCCCTCCATTCCTTGCATATCTCTGTGCCCATTTAATAGCCTCTTAAATGGCACTATCATGTCTACCTCCACTGCCACCCCCGGCAGTACGTTCCAGGCACCCATTGCCCTCTGTGTAAAAAATACTTGTCCAGTGCATTTCCTATCAGCTTTCAACCTCTGACCTTAAAGCTGTGCCCTCTAGTCCTTGACATTTTAACCCTGGGGAAAAAAGATTCTGACTGTCTACCCTTTGTATACCTCTCATAATTTTACAATCTTCTAACATATCTCACCTCAGCCTCAGCCACTCCAGAGAAAACAATCCAAGTTTGTCCAACATCTCCTTATAGCTAATACTCCCAATCAAGACAGCATCCTGGTAAACATCTTCTGTAAAAATGGTACTTGGTTCAAAACTTAGAGTGTGCTTATTCAAACTAGGGTCAGAAAGTAGAATTACTCCAAGTTGCTTCATCTGCCCATGGCTGGTATGAAAATACCAAGATATCATCTTCCATAGGCTGAGGAACAACTATTCCTAAGTAAGTAAGTGCATGTATGGACAATAGATAATAAATTAATTACAGAGAATTTACAGCAGAGAAGCACATAAACTGTTATTTGCTAGTGTTTATATACCATGCTCCCCCCTCCTACTAATTAGGTCAACATATTGTCATATGACTTTTTATATTTATATATTTGCATCGTTTCCCCATTAGTACATTTATGTTGTTCATTTCCAATCCTTTTGGTAACTCTATCAGTGTGTATTCAGCTTCTGGATGTTTCTCTTACATTTTCAGCTTGAATTCTTATCATGAACTTATGGCTCTATTTTTCACAGAGAACATAGATAATACAACAGTAGAGCACAATGACCGGCCCTTCAGCCCACAATATTTGTGTCAAACATGATGCCTGGGAACTGATCACATCTGCCACCACCACCCCTGGCAATGCATTCCAGGCCTCCACGACTCTGTGAAAAACTTTCCCCGCACATTTCCATTAAACTTTCCCCCTCTCACCTTATAGCTGAATTCTCTAGTATTAGACATTTTCACCATGGGAAAAAGGTTTATGCCTCTCACGGTGTTATACACATCTATCAGATCTCCCCTCAACCCCAGACGTTCCAGACAGAAAAGTGGACCATCTTGTTGGAAATAATGGCCTAGGAAATTGAACTGCTCCCTGAATAGCCGTTTTGGTCTTCAGACTTTCACAACACACTTTTTTTATAAGTTCGACATCTCATGTTGTTGAGCATGTAATTAAAAATTTGGCATCTAAGTCCAGGAGCAAGACAGGGTGAGTAATTGGGTTCTGATCGGAGGGAACAACTATAGAGATGAACAGTTTCCATGTGTGTGGGGAAAGAATGCGGTGTGACGTTTGGAAGTTCTGTGCACACAGGGATTCAGGGGCGAGATGAATTGGTGTTTATTTACCATGGGAAGGTGTATCCTCCCAAAGTAAGTGAAGGACTTTTCCAAGGTGGTTCCAGCCTGGAATATATTTTTTCTTTAGGATGGAGGTAAGCACTGTGTAAATACTGGGTGTGATCTATCATAGTTTTCTACACAAATGTGACCACAGGCAAGATCAAGCTTGTCACGTTTAGTGAGATTTTCTGTCAACTGCCAGTTGCAAATTGCAGCAAAGTTGGGAGAGGACTGAGTGAGTGCACCTTGATGCCCTACAGGGAAGAAAAATATCGCAAATGATCAAAAGAGGAAGCAGGAGGGTGAATACTAATGACGATAAGCAGGTCACCTATCCAATGGTTCAATGGTACTTCATTGTTACATTTACCTACGTACAGTGAAATTCCTTTTTTTTGCATACCGTTCAGTAAAAATGTTACTTTATTAGGCCCTATCATGGTAAAGTACAAAAGTATAAGAACAGTAGATGGAATGGAATGGGATATTTTATTATCACATGTGACAAGGCACAGTGAAAATCTTTGCTTGCCAAGGTATGCAAATAATGGCCACCTACGGCGCTGACAAAGTTACAAAGTACGCCAGCTCCACCTTTGTTCTACCCCCCCCCCCCACTCCCCCATAGCGGTCCCCCTACACCAGGTCCCCATTCTCCATTGTTCTTCTCCCTCACCCTCCCCTCCCTCACGGCGGTCCCCCCACGTCGGATACTCCATTGTTCTTCCCCCTCCCTCACGGCTGGTTTCACTCAGAACACAAGAGTCGGCACATTTCCACCTTGCCACCTTGTACCTTCAAATTCAGAATTGTTAAAAATGTTAACATCTTAACTTGCCTGCAGAGGCCAGGAAAATATGTTTTTCATGCCAACCCACCAAGATGGGGTAAGTTCCTAAACTAAAGCCCCATCGGTGCAGTAAAGTTCTAATAGCATTAGAAGAGTTAGATAGAGCTCTTAAGGATAGCGGAGTCAGGGGGTATGGGGAGAGGGCAGGAACGGGGTACTGATTGTGAATGATCAGCCATGATCACATTGAATGGTGGTGCTGGCTCGAAGGGCGGAATGGCCTACTCCTGCGTCTATTGTCTATTAATTTGAAGAGAGTACCCTAGTTTCCTGGTCAATATTTATCCCTAAAGCAACAACACCAAGAACACTGGAAAAAAAAAAGTTGATTGATACATTGCTGTCAGTGGGACATTCTCTACGCAGAGCAACATCCATTTCCAACATTGCATAAACAGCATCACCAAAAAATATATTTCAGTAGTGAAAGAGCATTATCATTGTCCTGATATTGTGAAATTTGTTGGATAAATATGTCTTCTTTTACATAAATAAGTATCTTTCCTGCTGAGACCTTTCATGTAATGAGGGTTTGGATTTTCTTGGAAGGTTCAGGGCTTCTCTTTCAGATTTAATTAGAAAAATCTGGCATTTGTATTGATAAAAATCTCCCATCAAGATACCTATCAATTATCAACCTCTATAGAGCAAATAACAATAGCAACACGTGCATTTTCAAAGTATGTAACATTAACATTTACCATTATCTACGCAACTTTTAGTTTGAGTTTAGTTTATTGTCATGTGTACCGAGGTACAGTGAAAAGCATTTGTTGTGTCCAGTCAGCAGAAAGACAATACATGATTACAATTGAGACATTTACAGTGTATAGGTACATGATAAGGGAATAACGTTTAATGCAAGGTAAAGCCAGCAAAGTCCGATCAAGGATAGTTCGAGGGTCACCAATGAGGTAGATAGTAGTTCAGCAAGAGTATTAACAGCAACAGCAACTTAACATAATATTTCCAAAACAAGGAGATTAGTCAGCAGTATACTACATGTGCAATTTGAAAATCACATGCAGCATTCGTACAAAAATAACAAAACAAAAAGTGTAAATCATGCACGATTAGTTCATTACTGGCAAAATGTTTCACTGGTGAAATATTTTTTCAAGTAGTGCATCATAAATGTTTTTCTGTATTTTATTGATTAAAATTTCAATCTCTAACAATAATTCCAATTTATAATGAGATTTCCTTTACTGATTATCTTCCTCTGGTTGATGTAAAATGACAGACTGGAAATAGAAAGAACTGTCAACAATAGTCTTCTACTGTAGTTTTTCCAGACAACATTGATTCAACAGCCAGTTGAAAGCCTTTCTAAATATAAGTGCACCTGTTAGCAGGTAAACGTGTAACCCAGTTAAAATGCACAGACAGTTGAATCTTTGCCTCGAAACAAATAAATTCTATTTCACTAGACCTTATGATAATTGTAAATACACTATGAAAACGTAATCAGTCAGTTAATTAATTTCTCTAATTAACGGCCCTAATCATCAGAGAAACAGAAAAAAAGACTTAAATATTAACTTCACTTCATCAAGTTTTGAACAAAAAGACTAGTTTCCTTTAACACATGGTTACTAGACCAAGGAGTTAACCTTTTATAATGGAACCCTTGTGATAGAGTCACTGGTATTGTTACACCAAGATGTGTGACCACAATACTAAATTTAAGTAGATTCTCCGCACGTTTTTTCCATGTTCCCTTCTCAGTTCATTCATTAACAGTTCATATCCTGTCACAGCAACAATTTTTAAATGGGTGGTGACTTTGTTAATGGAAGTCCTATCATTACTCCTTAACTTCTTCCTCTGTTAAAGGCAGCATCATTTGCGTCCTCTCATTTATTCCCTGCCTGATCTCAAATCAAAGTGATGCCTATTTCAGACTCTCCCCATTTCCAGATCACTTGAGGTGCCAATCTTTAACTAGCTGTTAATATTTGCAGGCCTGGATGGATTGCCTGTTTGCAAGCAGCAGCAATGACTGGACTGGAAAGAAACACTAGGTGGTGCTCCAGTACTTGTAGAGCCTTAAGCTGCTTGCCTCGAGTAGTAATATCCCCACCAAGTCAAAAGGCAACAATTGCACAGCCATAAAAAGCCTTTTGAATTCGGTTATCATAACACAGCCAACTGTTATCGTATGAAGACATCTAAGAAAAATATAGAAGACAGAAAGGACCGCCCAGAGTTTTTAACGCAGGCTCCTCTTTAGAACAGTTAGGTCATGTTTACCCAAAGTTCATAACTTTGATTTCACAGTTAGGTACGTTGAAAAGTGGAAACGGTTGTTACTTTGGTCAATTTAGAATCCTGTCAAAGAGCTACCGGTATGATGTGTTTTCTTGGCAAAGGAAAAGGGTTAGTTTTAAAACTTTTCCATGTGTATATTTGTCTGATGGCAAAACTATGGACTAAACCAAGAAACTAGTGCAAGCATCAACTGAACAACTTAATCCAAACCCGATTAATGGACTCCTTATCTTAGAGCTTAATCGGCCATTTTCTGTCCTAACATTTGGAAATTTTTGATCAAAAAACTGGGTTTCCAAAACTTGGAACACTCAAGACATGCCGACCCACTAACATACCCTTACACCGACACAGATGGGTTTAAACGTGCTTGTGGCAAATGGAGAAATTTGTAGAATTTGTGGCAGGTATGCAAGAGAGAGGATGAGAAAGCCATACTATAAATTGAGCCTGCCAGCATTTCATTAAGATTGCATCTCACATTTTTCGTCTTTTCATCTCTGGCCTTTGTCCAACCACCTGCCAACCACCAAAAAAACCCTCTCACCTGTATCCACCGATCACTTGCCAGACTTTGCCCGCCTCCACCTCTCTTCCAGCTTTCTCCCCTCCCCCACTACAATCAGTCTGATGAAAGGACTCAACCAAAAACATTGTCTATCTATTTTCTCCAGAGATGCTCCCGGGCCCGCTAAATTACCAGCACTTTGTGTCTATTTTTGTAAACAAGTAGGGGACAAGTATCCTGTATGCATTTCCATGCCTGATTCCTTCCTCTCAGTCTCCAAAAAACCCCCATTTATTCCAGTTGTGTAATACTGTGACACACAAATCAGTTGCCTAGTTCATAACCAGTGGAGGATTTAAGTAGCAAAGATGTTTTATTGTATTATAATGGGTCTTTAGACTTTGGGGATACAGCACAGAAACAGAACCTTCAGCCCACCACGCCAACCAGCGATTACCCTTTACACTAACACCATCTTACACACTAGGGACAATTTTACCATTTACAAGCCAAATAACCTACAAACCTGTACATCTTTGATGTGTGGGAGGAAACCACATGGCACAGGGAGAACGTACAAACTCCGTGCAGACAGTACCCATAGACAAGATCAAACCCGGGTCTCTGGCACTGCGAGGCAGCAATTCTACCGCTGCGCCATCGTGTCGTCCCTCGTGGTAAGTCATGAGGGAAGACTTGGGTCATGGTAAGACTTGGAGTATTATGTACAAATTTTGTTCCTGAACCCATGAAAGCCAATATTCATATAGAGGGGATATAGCAAAGATTCACCAAGCTGATTCTTACTGACCACGGGAGGTGTCGACATTCCAAAGATTAAAAGAATGAGATCTGACCTCATTGAAACCTCCAAAATTCTGCAGGCTTTCCTCTGGCTGAGGAGCGCAAAACAATGCGTTACAGTCTCTATGTAAGTGTTAGGCCATGTGGGACTGAAATAGATTGTCTTGCTCAAAGGGCAGCGAACACTTGGAATTCTCAACTCTGGAAAGCTTCAGTCTCAATTATTGACTGAAATCAAAAGTATGATCAAAATATTTTTGTTTAATTGACAAATTGTGGGATCTGGGTTTAGGGCACAAGAATCAATGAGGTAAAAGATCTTATTAAATAGCAGGACAAGCTCAAAACGCCTACTCCTGCTCCTAATTCAAATCTTTTTGCAGTCTCGAAGTGCGCTTGAAACAACCATATTCATTAACAATATACACACCTGAGCAGTAGAACACACTCTTACTATTTCCTTTGCGGCCCCAGGAGGTGGAACAATTTTGTTAAACAGTCCTTTTCTCAGTCGAGGTGTTGGGACTAACAATGTTTTTCTAGCCTAGAGAAGTAAAGAGAACACGATTTACTTACGAATATACATGCCTCGATGGATGTCTTGTCATGCTGCCCCTCAAAAATTACATGACTTTACCAGATGCTTCATATTAACATTAAAAATCTGAGATCGTCAATTTTTCTGCTTACTTTATATTTCAAAGAGCCTTTTTCTGCACAAATAATGCATATTCACACAATAACAGCTATCATTTTTTATTTGTTTGTGAGCATTTCATTTTGTTTTACAATTTGCTTTCTTCTGCGTTGACATAATTGGACTGGTGTATAAATCTAAAACCTCCAGTTGCCTTCTTGGTAATTCAGCCTTTGGTAATTATTTTGAGATTGTGCTTCATGAACGTTAATGGACTATTTCACTGGCTTGGCAGCAGTACCAAACTAGTTCCTGCCTAGAAGGGTCTCTGAAAGGTTATTGGAGGGAAAACTGGAACTGTCAGCAGAAAGACAATGCATGATTACAACTGAGCCATCCACTGTGTACAGATACATGATAAAGGGAATAACGTTTAGTGCAAGATAAAGTCCTGTAAAGTCCGATTAAAGATAGTCCGAGGGTCTTCAATGAGGTAGATAGTAGCTCAGGACCGCTCTCTAGTTGATAGGGATGGTTCAATTGCCTGATAACAGCAGTGAAGAAACTGTCCTTGAATCTGGAGGTGTTCGTTTTCACACTTCTGTACCTCTTACCTATGGGGGAGGGGAGAATAGGGAGTGGACAGGGTGAAACTCGTCCTTGACTATGCTGGTAGCCTTGTTGAGGCAGCGCAGGGTGTAAATGGAGTCAATGGAAGGGATGTTGGTTTGGGTAATGCTTTTTATACCGCTTTTTAATTTGATTAAAAAGGTCAATGGCAACATTAATTTAAAGGAATGAAGGTGATCTGCCAGACATACAGAAAAAATAGTCATAAATCGTGAATAAATTCATAAGGCAATCGGACAAGTGTGAAGTGAGGGATTTTGATAACTTAAAATAGGCGAGAACAGACAAAGAGGAGAATAGATAGGTTTTCCAATGCCTATATATGATCATGCTCCTGTGTACAATTACATATATTGGTGCGAAGGTATCACAAAATGCCGGAGTAACTCAGCGGGTCAGGCAGCATCTCTGGAGAGAAGGAATGGATGAGGTTTTGGGTGGAGACCCTTCTTCAGACTGATGTGTTATGCTGGTGTGAGTTATATGTTGGTGTGAGTTATATGTTGGTGTGAGTTATATGCTGGTGTATGCAGTACGTCTGTGTTGGCAGTGCACTGGGTTTTGGACTTTGCCAAAGAGGTGTGTTCATATTTACGTGCAGTTAAATGTATTGGTTTTTTATTGAGAAGGGCTGTGATGGTTACGTGATTAAATACAAATAACAATTTTTTTAAATGAGAACAAAATAGACTGCCATTACAATAACTTCTCCCACAAACTGCACTCATTCCAGTGCACAGACATTTCTCCTATAATCTCGCAGTCCCCTTCCCCATCCATCACCCCCCCCCCCCCCCCCACCCCACCCCTCCCCCGCAACCCCATGCACATATATCTCTTCCTCTGGCTTTACGTTTCACTCCTCTTCTCTCCTTATCATATTGGTCACCTTGTCTCCTTTGGTCACCCTTTTTATTTCTAATCCTTGCTACCCATCTGCCAATCAAACTCCTCTCACTTGTGGAGAAAAAAAAGACACAAATTGCCAGTCAGCAGGTTAGGCAGCATCTGTGGAGAACATGGATTGGGGATGTTTTGGGTGTTCTTCAGTCCAGTCCCTGTCTATGTTCTCCAGAGGTACTGCCTGATACTCTGAGTTACTCCAGGACTTTGTGTCTATTTTTGTAAACCAGCACCTGCAGTTCCTTGTTGCCCTGTGATCAGGCAACTGAATCATCCAACCACAACCAGAGAGCAGTGCTGAACTACTATCTACCTCTTTGAAGACATTCAGACTATCCTTGATCGGACTTTGCTAGCTTTACCTTGTACTAAACGTTATTCTCTTATCGTGCGTCTATGCACTGTAAATGGATCGATTGTAATTGTTTTGTCTTTCTGCTGACTGGTTAGCCTGCAACAAAAGCTTTTCACTGTACCTCGGTACACCTGACAATAAGCAATAAACTAAACTAATCCACTGAGTTACTCCAGCAACTTAAAAAGCAATGGGAAATCTCACTGGCAAACGATTAACGTAAAATATTTTTACAGGTCAACAAGCATTAAACTCAACCCATGCGTGCAGTTACTTTGGATGCAAGGAAACTCCTGGAAGGTTCCCAAGGATGATTTCAAATCTTGTGATGATTGGTGGCTTCACAACACAGTTGTTTAGAGTAATCCTTTAATGCCCTCAGAAGCTGCAGGTAACCTAAACCAACACTGTTGTGTTAACATGAGACCTTGTCAACATGTGAACCTTTTCCATTGAAATAAACATTTGCAAATGCATTTTTACCTCAAGGTGAAAGATTCTTAAAATTTCATTTAACATACACTCTAAAATATTAACACATGGATTTTGTATGTCCTATTTTACCAGAGGAATTTTTTATTTCACCAAGTCCTACCAATGTGTTGTAATGCTCTGTGGCATTTGGGATTTAAATGATCAGACTGCTAGCTTAATTTTAACCTTGGGTCAGCTATGCAGGGAATCAATAAGGTGCAACAATGGATTAAAATCTGGCTTTACAATACTTTGCACTGTAATTCTTCAAGCAGAATCGCAAAGAGAATGGTAACATTTTTGAGAACATATAGACATAGCAATTAAGTGACTTAGTGATTGGTAATAAGACCTGATGGTGATGCCATCTATCAGTGGCTTATTTTACGTAATGGTGGGTTGGCGGAAATTTGGCTTGCTACCTGTCTTTTTGTAAATGTCTTCATGATGTGGAGTGGAGGTAGATTGAAGAGATATTCTATTCTTTATAGTCTGTTCCGTTTAATGGGATATTGCAGCTGACATTGTTGAATATAAGATCCAACTGTCAGCTCTAAATGCGTTTACCCACCACACACAAATCAGTTTCAGTTATGGTTTTTGGAGGGAGAGGCAGATTGCATTTTGCAACGATCAAATTGCCAAATGATCATATATTGCAGCTGATTAACATGAATACTTCAATGTTACATCCATACAATAGTCCAGTGTCTAGAGTCGCTCTCTAGTGTTCTTTACCTCCACTTTAGTAACCATTTAACTCTCCATAACTGCATTTGCCTTAATATATGCATCAGCATGTTTTTCTGCAAGCAAACAAGACACTGCACACGACCAGCAATAACCTCTATTTCCACTATGCATAATAAATTACAAATGCAAACTGCTTACATTGCTTCATCAGCCAAAGTGCAATACTACCATCAGATTTAATTAAGCATATTCGACATCCAATCTGTATCATTTAAAAAGAAATTTGACCTGTCAAAGCACACTGAAAAACGCCTGATATCCCGACTAACCCACCAGTTTAATATCAATAGTACTAGGCTCCAAACAATTGCCTCAACATTGCTAATTCAGGGCATGGACTTTATGTGTGACTGGTTCCTCCTGGATAACTTATGCTGAACTATTCCATGAAAACCATGTCAGTGATCGGTGAGATGACTCTCCGCACAATACCCACACATGCACACAAGTATTACCTTGGCAATAGGATGGATTAGAGCTCCAAAGACAAAGCTAGAGCTCTTTTCAGGTATTTTGCAAGAATGTCCAAAATGTAAACAACTAGGATCAAAGATAGACACAAAATGCTGGAGTAACTTAGCAACCCACTGAGTTACTGCAGCACTTTTGTGTCTATCTTGGTATAAACCAGCATCTGCAGTTCTTTGCTTCTGCGTTTCAACAACTAGGATAAGTTCATTATGGGAGTAGTTTGGTGCTAAGGTAGGGTTGTGGTTAGGGTTGATGGTTGATGGGAAGAAGTTGTTTTTGATCCTGGAGGCGACTGTTCTCGGCCTCCTACACCTTCTTCCCGATGGTAGAAGCAAGATGAGAGCATGGCCAGGATGGTGTGGGACTTTGGTGATATAAGCTGCCTTAATGAGGCAGTGATTCCTGCAGATCCCTTCAATAGTGAGTTCACTATTGATGGACCGGGCAATGTCTGTCACTTTCTGCAGCCTTCTTCATTCTCAAGTGCTTGAATTACTGAACCAAGCTGTGATGCAACCAGTCAGTATGCTCTTCACCATACACCTGTAGAGGTTTAATAAGAGTGTTTGACATCATGCCTAATTTCCACAAACTGCTGAGAAAGTAGTGGTGAGAAAGCAAGGTGCATGGTCCAGGATAGATCCTCAGAGATATGAACTTGAAGCTGCTGACTCGCCTCACCTCCATCTTATCAATGAGGACAGATGCATTGTCCCCCATCTTTCCCTTCCTGAAGTCAACAATCAGCTCCTTGGTCTGCCTAACGTTGAGAAGGGGACTACCTTGTACCCACTCTGTCACCAAAGTCCAGGACTGGTGCAATGAGTTTGATCTCTCCGCCCCAATAGTTCCATCAGTAAAACACTCGCCCTTTCACCCTGGCTGTGTCCCACCTTTGCCACAATGGGTAGTTATTGAGCTATATTGATAGCTATTGCACAATGGGGCATCCATAGGTATTCATACAAGTGGGCGGCACAGTGGTGCAGCGGGGCAGTACAGTGGCATAGTGGTAGAGTAGCTGCCAGAGATCCGAGGTTCGATCCTGACTATGGGTGCTGTCTGTACGGAATTTTATACATTCGCCCTGTGACCATGTGGCTTTTCTCCAGGTGCTCTGGTTTCTTCCCACACGACAAAGACGTACAGTTTTGTAGGTTAATTGGCATCGGTAAAAATTGTAAATGGTTCCTAGTGTGTAGGATAGTGCAAGTGGACGGGGTGATCGCTGGTCGGCGCGGACTCGGTGGTCCACAGGGCCTGCTTCCACGCAATTTTCATAATAAATCTGTCTTCTGAACTAAAACTCTCTTTCCAATTCAGAAGCATTGGTTAATACTCCTGTGTTTAAGTACGCGAGTTATTACCTGGAGAGCGGCTAAACGGACTCCCTCAAGCGGTTTGTCAGGATCCACCTTCACCTCTCTTGCCTTGATGTAACAATCTAGGTCTCTGATTTTATTACAGGCATCGTATGCACCCTGCAGTGGCAACAAGAAACAAAAGACTTACTTCTAACACGAGCAAACGGACTTTTTCCTGTGGCTTGTCGGGATTTACTTTGACAATCGGTGCGTTTTTGAACTCTCGGAGACTCGGTAAATTTCCTGCAGCCTGAGCAGCCCCCTGTTTCCAGAAGATGTGATGAATTACAATTAACAACAACCGGAAACATGGATGCTTTATTATATCTCCCACATTTTCAACTCTTTGTGCTCCCTTGCAGTACATTAACCTTTTTACCCACATAAATCTCCTATCCCATTACATCCTACAAAATCTGGGTTAGGTTTCAGTGCGGTATTGTGAACACCAAGGTTGCAGCAATAAAACTGGAGCACACAGGGTCCGAACTTTCCCATTTGCAACAAGCAATGTTTTTATTACATTCATTTATTTCATTTAATATTTCATTTAATATTACTTGAATAAGAACACTCAAGAATAGTACACTCCAGAAAGTAATAAATAATGAATAGATGATTTCTGGGACTTCAAGTCCAGTCCAGATGCACAGGTTAGGAGACTTCTCTCTTTGTTGCTGGTAAAGACCTCATGGATGGCCCGGTGGCGCAGCAGTAGAGTTGCTGCCTTACAGCACAAGAGACTCAGGTTCGATCCTGACCACGGGTGCTGTCTGTACGGAGTTAGTATGTTCTTCCTGTGACCGCTTGGATGTTCTCCAGGTACTCTGGCTTCCTCCCAAATCCCAAAGACGTACAGGATTGTAGGTTAATTGGCTTTTATTCATTGTAAATTGTCCCTAGTGTGTGTAGGATAGTGTTAGTGGACAGGGTGATCGCTGCTTGACATGGACTCGTTGGGCCAAAGGGCCTGTTTCCAGGCTGAATCTCTAAAGTCTAAAGTATTGTGTTGACACGATGTTCATCTGTGCACAACACAGGAATGGTCCTCTTAATTTAGCCTTGGTAAACGAGGCAACACCAAAGATCATTGGATAATTGGGCTATGCCAATTGCCGCAGTATTGCAGCAGAAACGTTGGTTTTTAAGTAGCAATGTTCAGATGAAGTAGAACTAGTTTTCAAGGCCGACCAATAATGTGTACAAATGCCTTGAAATTCTTTGACATTGCACATTATTTAGAGAGTTACATTAAAGGATTTTACAGATGCCATCGAAACAAATCTTCACTGTCCCCTTAGTACTTATGCATGTAAACATTCAGACAATCGCAATGATGTCAAGTAGTGTTCAACACATTTGACATTACTCACTTAAAGCTCTGTGTACATGAACTGCCTCAGCATATGCAAGCATAACAAGACACACAAAACAAATTTCTGCATTACAACTTCTTCCACACACTTGTGCGTATATGAAATACGCTGTCAGGGAACCTGTAGAGGCAGGTACAATTGCAACATTTAAAAGACATTCTGATGGGTTCATGGATGAATTGCAGGACTAGCTCATGTTGGCAACTTTAGTCGGCACAGACAAGTTGGGTCAGAGGACCTTTTTCCATGCTGTATAACTCTTATTCACTTACATATTGCCAACAGATTCATGTCTGCAGATGGGTTCCGACCCGAAACATCACCTATTCCTTTTCTCCTGAGATGCTGACTAACCTGCTGAGTTATGCCAGCATTTTGTGTCCTCCATTGTCAGAGTGAGGCCACACATAAGTTGCCTCACTGGAGGAACAGCACCTCAAATTGGGCAGCTTACAACCCAGAGGTATGAATATTAATTTCTCAAATTTCAAGTAACACCTGCATTCCCTCACCAGGTCCACTGTCTGCACCCTTGTATTCCTGTCATTAACACATCTTCCCCAGCCAACAATGGTCCATTATGGACTCCACCTTTCCTGAGGTCAACTGCTGCTGGCCTGATTTGTTCTGGTCTTTGCTCACCTTCAGTCATCCCGTTCCCCTCCACCCAACCTTTATCTTTCTGTCTGATGGAGGACACGTTCCGACCCGAAATGTTACCTATGCCTTTTCTCCAGAGATGCTGCCTGACCCGCTGAGTTATTCCAGCATTTTGTGTACATCGTAGATTCACATCCAGTCTGTTCAAATTACTGAGCACATCAAATGTGGCTTTGTTCCAGTCAGAATTGTCTGTCGTGAATCTAGAGAGAACTGGAACTTCAACCTGTGCATTACCTTGAAATTAGGAATTCTGTGATGAACTGGTCTTGGGAAGTTTGCCAAGTTGTTTTTCTCCATAAAATCCCAAATTTTCTGACGAATGTCCCATTTGGTAACACCTGGGGTGAAAGTAACAAAAAAAACAATCATGGTCCAAGATATCATTAAAAATTTACAATAGACTTATTTTTTTATTGTTTTTTATTTTTTAATCATTTGCACTAACATAATAATTTAAAAGTGTTTCCTGAAGCACTCCTATACATTCATTCAGAGAAGAGACAGAAGGTCAATATTGGCAACAGAACAATTAGACCCTGAATAATTTATTATCTGTTTGAAAATTGAACTCTAATTATTTGTCTTTCTGAAACTGGCATTTTTCAACTAGAGAATGAAAGCCAATCAGACCATAACTAATGCAGCTTGTTAAACATAATCAAAATCTTGTAAATTTTCTTACGAGTTAAAAATAAAATATCCTTCATTACCCACTGCTTGGATTATTTTCCAGTTTTGTGGATGTGACAATTGGACACTTATATATTTACGTCATCAATGCTCTCTTTTCCTGCACCATTTCATCCACAACAATATTTCTGAATTAAAAAAAAAATGTTTTTCATCCAACATTTAATATAAGACCACAGACAAATGAATGCTGTTAAAAGGCTGCAAGTCAAAGGCAAAATCTTAGAGGCTTTCAAACCACAACAACATATACTTCCAGCTGTGTAGGAAAGAACTGCAGATGCTGGTTTAAATCGTAGACACAAAATGCTGGAGTAATTCAGCGGGATAGGCTTAAAGATCTGAGTGATCTACTCCTCTCCTAATTCACATGTTTGCAGGATCCATAACTCTAAAGCAGCTCTTTTCCACATTGGATCTTAGTATTCGCGATCTTTAGATACTTCGAATTACTCCATTTGCACACCTGGGAGTCTTAATTTTATCAATACACTAGACCAAGTGGACCCGTTGGGCCCAAACCTCTCCTGCATTGGTGCAGCACCCTCTCCTACCCCCCTCCCCCCTCCTTCCCCTTCCCCCTCAACCCCCCTTATCCACCTTCCTTCCTCCCCCCTCCCTCCCTCCCTCTCTAGGAGATAAATTTAAACTTTAAAATGTGAATAACTTTAAAAATATAACACCGATTTCAATAAAACTACTTGCTTTACCATTAAAGTGACGATGGTGAGTAAGGTGGGCCTAAAATTGTCAAGCTATCGTGTACCGTTTTGGCTGTAGTTCGATCACAAATAAACAAACAAACGAGACTTTTAGTATATAGATGGGGTGAAAACTTCTATTTAAATCTTCCAAATCAATGATACCCATTTTTTTCAACTGTTTCATCATTCCAAATTGTTTAAGCAAGATTTATTGCAGTGAATTGTTCAAAGTAGTTCTTAGTAAGCAAGATATATTAATTCAGATGCTTGTCTAACATTAAGCAGCCATAATTCCTGCATTTAAAATCTGCACCGTGCGGACAATGCTTTGATTTGCCATTAATATGCAGCACTTTTATTGCTGTACATAAATATTTTAAAGTATCGCATTGCTCAACACAGCTAACGTACATCAAGAAAACAAAACAGAACAAATGAGGCAGAAGACATGTCTGACTTTAATAAGGTTGCATTCTTAAGACTATGCCTCATAAAAACAGGGCTATCTTTAAAAAAATAGACTCGACTGGCAGGTAAAATCTTTTGCTCTGTTCTGATATCTAGTGTTTACAACTCAACTTAAATTCACCAAACCAATGTCTCAAAAAGACAGTTTCCCATTACCCTGTTGCTGGCCGAGTATACCTTGTAACCATGCTGTAAAATAGCAAAGTTCAAAAGGCAACTGGTTTTATAACTGAAAGACAAAAATAAATGTAGGCCCATAGACACAGAGCAGGAGATTTTTCTGGGTGAAAAGGTTGAGAAACTAATTGAAATAGTCTTCAAAGACTGGTAAAATTGGCCCGACTGTGTGTAGTGAATGCAAAGAGTCTCTTTCCATGCAGCATCTTTCAATTAATTCCTTCTCTCCAGAGATGCTGCCTGACCCTCTGAGTTACTCCAGCATTTTGTGACACTTTCAATTAATTCAATCATTCAAAGAGCTCTAATGTCTGAACCCCAAGGTGTTCCTTATACTTATTTTAGGCTTCGCTTTTGCTCGAACTTTTACTTTCAATTAGCAAGCCTAAGTTTCCAGACATTGGGTCAAGAGTTCAGTAATCTTGTTGCTATTTTGTAAAATATTGCTGGCAAATGACAGTGCGGACCAACAGAGGTCAATGTGTCCTAGAGGAGACTAACGGTACCAGAACGGTGTGCCAAGGCCGTCGGGGGGCCGCAAAGATGGCCTCCGAGGTCAGCTAAGGGAACGGATCTGCCAGCTCCGGCCGGGCCGGAGTTCCAGAGCCACAGCCACAGGGGCAAATTCTAACCCTTGATCATCCACGGAACTCCCAATGAGATCGAGATCATCCGTCTCACCCGGCCTAGATACTACATTTTCAGGGGGACATCTGGGGGGGGGGGGGGGGGTTTCAAGTGTGCTCTCATAATTTTGTCCGGATTAAAGGAGGTGCCAGACCACCAGTTGCTGGAAAATCGGGGGGTGGACTTGTACTCAAAAGAAATATCATTTATTTTTCTATCTGGATTTTACCTAAACAAAGAGACAACTAATTTAAACAGATTTATATAATAATCATTTCAATTTAAATAAAAACAGAAAATCCTGGAAACACCTGATGTGTCAGGCAGACAAAGAAATAAGAGCTCGCATTCCAAATCAAATTGTCTCTACTGGAACTAAAAAAGAGTGAAGAGACATTTCATTTGTGAGTTTTTCAAATAGGTTGTTTTGTATCAGCTGCTGAAAAAGTGTTTATCCATCCTCTTTACTTAATGGTTAAAATGATCTGCAGAATAGATCCCTATTCTTCCCTTCCGAGAACACCCATAAACAAAATGGAACTTAGATTTCAACGATAACTAATTTCTGCCATACACAAAAAGTAGCTTTAGAATTTTTTTTTAAATTCGCAAATATTATATTTCTGGCTTAAATTGCCGCATTAAATTGCCGTATTAATTTCAGCTGAAGGAGTTGACAGCAGCAATGTCATGCAGGTGGTGACGAGAAGCATCTGTTGAAATTTAAAATAGATTGTCCTCTTGCATTAAATAAAATGGATGCACTCAGTCACTTAACAAAATTTAGCCGGAGGATAAAGTGAAGTTGAAAAAAATATTGGACTGGATAACATGTGGGTGGCTCTTCTGCAGAGAAGTGTTGGTTATCTTCAGGTTTAGGCTTATTATTGTCACACGCACCAAGGTACAGTGAAATGCTTTGTTTTGCATGCTATCCAAATAGATCATTACCATACATAGATACATACAATCAGCTCAAACTCAAGTACAATAGATGGAGCAAAGGTGAAGAAACAGAATGCAAAATATAGTTGTCAGCAGTATAGCACATTAATTCCTCGAAAAAATACAATGTCCTCAATGGGATAGAAGTGATACAGGTGAATTGAACACCTAGTTTCTCGCCCAGCTTATCGAACGAAGTGCACTGAGATACCATGCACACAAAGTCCTCGCTGACCAGCAATCACCCTGCACACTAACACTATCCTACACACCAGGGACAATTTTACAACTAACCTGCAAACCTGTACGTCTTTGGAGTGCGAGAGGAAATGAGAGCACCCAAGTGGTCACAGGGTGAATTTACAAATTCCGTACAGACAGCACCCTTAGTCAGGATCAAACCCGGGTCTCTGGCACTGTAAGGTAGCAACTCTACTGCTGAGCCACTGTGCCACCCTCAGTAAGAGGAATCAGAAAGCACCCCATTATTTAAATGGAGTACAGGGGGATTTAGGTGTTCTTGCGTATGAGACACAAAACGCCATCATGCAGATGCAGCAATTGGGAATCAAATGACATATTGACATTTATTGCACAGGGTTGGAATTGAAAAATAAGAAATATTGTTACAATTGTACCAAATGTTTGTGAGCCACACCTGGAAATACGGTGCACAATTTTGATTAGCTTATTTAAGTATGGGTATAATGGAATTACAAGTACTCCAGATAATAATGATAACACAGATTTTACTGATTTTACTAGAATCTGCTCCAGTGGTCTCTAATTAGGACTTTGATATGAGCAGTGTGACACATGTGATTGGCCAAACCATGGAACAGATTTTAAGCCTAGTTTAAAAATCACTGATTCTACCAACACTCCAGCTTAAAATAATAAGATAGGAGAATTCCTGCTAGCTGGGCTTGTGGATGATGTTTGTTTTTATTAGGCATTTATTGGCAAGTTTCTTTTATTTCAAAAGCATTGTTTGTTATGCTGTTTCATAATAAAAACCATTAAACTGGGAGATGGTTCGGTGTACTTGATGTCCATTAATTTCAGTAGTTTCAAACTCAGTGAATGCAATAATTCAGTAAAATTGCTCAAAGCATTGTGGCAAACTGATTGATTGATAATATTGACATTGCTATACATATAGACATCCACTTTAAAGAT
This sequence comes from Rhinoraja longicauda, assembly GCF_053455715.1. Taxonomy (NCBI): domain Eukaryota; kingdom Metazoa; phylum Chordata; class Chondrichthyes; order Rajiformes; family Arhynchobatidae; genus Rhinoraja; species Rhinoraja longicauda. Next base: position 30,008,632 of record NC_135958.1, read on the forward strand.
ATTGCTATATTGATAAAACTGCACTAGTTACTGTTAATATGATTTAAAATAATATAACAATAAGCAATGTTATACAGTGCTGATACAGGTTAAATTTCAAGCTTGCTTTTGCAAATATATTTGAGTGTAAATATGAACAAAAACTATGTAATTTTAAGTGCAATTGCAATGGTCCATGGCTTATTTATTGAACCCTTGCAATAAAATATCACAACGGACTTCACAGGAGTGAAATCTGGCATTGATTCACAGTGCCCTGCAATGGGGATACTGGGCCACTGTTATGGGGACTGGCTTCATGGAGAAGAGGAGGGGGGAGACATATGCAGAGAAATATTTCCAGAAATTGGAACACAAACAGGCAAATGGCACATCTGCCAATGGTGGAGCTGTAAGTGAGGCCAAGCCAATGGCTCTGAAGAGAATAACTGTGGAATATTGCACGGATAAATGTTGCTTTAAGGTTGAAGGCCCCTATTATCTCAAGGATTTGTACAATTGTTGCAACGTTGTTGTACCACACTTGCAGCTGATGTTATGATCCGAATATTCAAATAAACAAACGTTTCTCTGTTCTACTACCGCTGACTGGTGATATACTATCTACCTCATTGGAGACCCTCAGATTATCTTTAATTGGACTTTATCTTGAACTAAACATTATTCCCTTCATCATGTATCTGTGCACTGTGGATGACTCGATTACAATCACGTATTGTCTATCCACTGGCTGGATAGCGTGCAACAAAAGCTTTTCACTGTACCTCGCTGCACGTGACAATAAACTAAACTGAACCCATGAAATGCAAACACGACAGCACAGGAACAGAAGACCTGTGCAAGAGTTTAACAACCTCCATTGGCAAACATTGTGCAAACTCCATTTAACCCAGGATATGTTAAAAATGACCGAAATCTAACAGCAAATTAACAATAATTGTAGAGATACCCAAGACCCCATGTGTATATCTGTCACTGTGCCAACTGGTGTATTCAGATCTATCCCCAATCGACCAGGGAGTGGAGGGGTTGGAATTATACACACAGGGCCAAGTGCAATCCTGCTTTAAAACAATCTGGGCCAGTGCAGTGCAATGGTCTAAATGAAGAGGGCCTCGGATTGTTTGCAAAACGGGATACAGAAGCAGTGTATTGTTTGTGATTGTTGCAATCCCAGAGGATAAACATACGGACGTTGCCACAGCTGCGACCCGCGGCGGCTCGTACCGGGCTGGAACTTGATTGCAGGCTCCATGGCTCTGCCTCTGGGACCTGTGGCTGCAGCGCAGCGCAGCACAGCACAGAGCGGCCGTGCTCTGGCACTGGGACCAAGGTCGGGCTGAAGAGAGAGGCGGACACGCAGTAGCAGAGGAGGGAAGGAAGCAATGGGGAGGGGAAAGCAGGCGGCAATCTCCGGCTCCTCCCTCCTCTGTAGCGCAGCCGAGAGCCAGGCTCTGCTGCCCGTCTCACTGTCCTCGCTGCAACCCACCAACACAACACCAGCCCTTGCACACTGCACGTCTCCCACACAACACCAGCCCTTGCACACTGCTCGTCTCCCACACCAACACTAGCCCTTGCACACCGCACGTCTCTCCCACACAACACCAGCCCTTGCACACTGCACGTCTCCCACACCAACACCAGCCCTTGCACACTGCACGTCTCCCACACCAACACCAGCCCTTGCACACTGCACATCTCTCACACCAACACCAGCCCTTGCACTCTTGCACGTCTCCCACACCAACCCTTGCACTCTGCACGTCTCTCACACCAACACCAGCCCTTGCACACTGCACGTCTCCCACACACAACACTAGCCCTTGCACACCACGTCTCCCACACCAACACCAGCCCTTGCACACTGCACGTCTCCCACACCAACACCAGCCCTTGCACACTGCACGTCTCCCACACAACACCAGCCCTTGCACACCACGTCTCTCACACTAACACCAGCCCTTGCACACTGCACGTCTCCCACACCAACACCAGCCCTTGCACACCACAGCTCTCACACCAACACCAGCCCTTGCACACTGCACGTCTCCCACACACAACACTAGCCCTTGCACACTGCACGTCTCACACCAACACCAGCCCTTGCACATTGCACGTCTCCCACACACAACACTAGCCCTTGCACACTGCACGTCTCACACACCAACACCAGCCCTTGCACTCTGCACGTCTCCCACACCAACCCTTGCACTCTGCAGGTCTCTCACACCAACACCAGCCCTTGCACACTGCACGTCTCCCACACAACACCAGCCCTTGCACACCACGTCTCTCACACCAACACCAGCCCTTGCACACTGCACGTCTCCCACACCAACACCAGCCCTTGCACACTGCACGTCTCACACACCAAAACCAGCCCTTGCACACTGCACGTCTCTCCCACACCAACACCAGCCCTTGCACAATGCACGTCTCTCACACCAACACCAGCCCTTGCAAGCCACAGGCTAGCCTCTAAACACAAACCCCCTGTCAAAAGCCAGGCATGCGTCTTATTAAATGTTCACAGACCAGTTACAGTGCAGTGGTTAACCGGTTCTCTTTACTGTCTGTGTTAGAGAAAACAGGACCTTCCCTCTTTTACATTGCAATTTTACATTTACATTACTCTCCCAGTATGCCTGATTGATATGGGACACTTTCTGTGCCAAGAGCTGCCTGAATAAGGTCAGACCCCGCCCCTTGATCAATCACCCTATTTACAGCTACATCACGTGTGGCCCTACCAAAGATGCAAGGTTTATATTCCTATGTATGCAGACTACTGATTGATTATTAACTGCAGATACTGGTTTAAACCAAACTGTCTGAAGAAGGGTCTCGACCCGAAACGTCACCCATTCCTTCTCTTCAGAGATGCTGCCTGACCTGCTGATTACTCCAGCATTTTGTGTCTGAGTTGCTACCTCCAAATGCCCAGAAGGCCATCCTTTCACAGACGGTTAGTAGTGGACAGTAAATGGCAGCTAATGGCAGTGTTATCTAAAGGCAGGCTTTAACAAAAACCTCGAGCCTACGGTTGCCAACTGTCCCGTATTAGCCGGGACATCCTGTATTTTGGGCTAAATTGGTTTGTCCCGTACGGGACCGCCCTTGTCCCGTATTAGTGGGGTTGCCAACTTCCTCACTCCCAAATAAGGGTTAAAAAAATTGGACTCTTTTTTCACCTTCCATCACAGTGATGAAAGTGGGGGAGTCGCTATGGTGGATGTTTATGTTAAAATGCATTTTGTGTGTTTTGTTGCTTTTTATTGGTATGACTGTATGGCAAATCAAATTCCTCGCATGTTGCAAAACATACTTAGCTAATAAAGTATGATTATGATTACGGTTATGATTAAAAGCACTCACCTTTTGCCAGTGATTTGGCAGAGAGCTCCCAGTAACATACCACTCACAGATAGGCATATTCTGTGCTTCCAGTGTCTGCAATGGCATATCAGATTTCTTGCTCTACTCTTGGATTCACTAACCTAATAGAGGACAGATTCCTGGTCATATCAAACTGACAACAAGTCTGGCATGGATAAAGTTGGATCCTTCACACATAAACCACCCAAGGATGTTGTATCCAACTCAGTTGTATTCATTTGAATGGCCTCACTTCTCTTTTTTGAAAAGGTTCAACAAAAGTACATTGTTTGTCTTTTTATTTTAATTGATATGAATCTTTCCAATGGATTTGCTCCAGATAACATTTATTTTTTAATTATTTTTGATATTTTTTAATATTATTTTAGTTATTTAAAATACTTTAATTCTTTGCAATTGACTCTAATGGCAGGGAATGCTTAGAAACAGTAATAACGAGCCTTTGGCAGCTCCAGGCAATACCCATTCCTTTCCACATCAGTTGCTCAGGATCACAAATTTATCTGACATTCATAAGTTCATAAATTATAAGAGAAGAATTGGCCCATCAAGTCAACTCCGCCATTCAATCATGGCCGAAGATAGAAACAAAAAGCTGGAATAACTCAGCGGGACAGGCAGCATCTCTGGAGAGAAGGAATGGGTGACGTTTCTGGTCGAGACCTTTCTTCTCTCCAGAGATGCTGCCTGTCCCGCTGAGTTACTCCAGCTTTTTGTGTCTATCTTCGGTTTAAACCAGCATTTGCAGTTCCTTCTTACACATTCAATCATGGCTGATCTGTCTTTCCCTCTCAAACCTCATTCTCCTGCCTTCTCCCCATAACCCCTGACACCCTTACTAATCAAGAATATGTCAATCTGCACCTTAAAAATACCCAACCTGCAATGTCTTGTAAAAGACATTCTCCAAGTTCTATGTCCTTCGATCCCAGTGTACACACAGGGCGGGTGTGTATCACTGGCCTAGCTAGATTGTGCATTAATAGAAGTGGGACACCCATTTCCATTTTTGGATAAATATTTGCCTGTCAAAAGCAAAACTTTGTTAAACCTAAGTCATCACATTTTTGCTGCCCTATGGCGATAATAGAGAGAGTAGTAGTGGGTGACAAGGTGGCACTGCAGTAGAGTTGCTGCCTTATAGTGCCAGAGACCCAGGTTCGATCCTGACTATGGATGCTGTCTGGAAAACCCCTGCCCCACTTACGTGATTTTTTAGGTGACTACAGGCAACTAGGCTGTCGCCACATGGTTGCCGGGGTGTCGCCTGTATTGTTGTGAGTAGTCTCCAAAGATTCGTACCGTCTTTCTGGTCACCGCTGGATTTTCAGAATGTTGAAAAATGTCCAGCGGCCGTGGGTTTGACGCCAATGAGCATAGCTTGACGTCTCCTGACATCGGTGCTGTCGTAGGTTGTCGCCAGGTGACGTAGGTTGTCGCCGGTGCTGACTTCGGTGAATTCCATTGGCGACTACCTACGTCAACCGGCTACAGGTACCGGCGTCAAAACAGGAGGCCAAAATGACGTGAATTGTCTTCAGTTGCCTTCAGTTATCTTCAGTTGTCGCCGACAGGGTCGTAGCTTGTCGTAGCTTGTTGCTGGTGGACGTAGGTTGACTTCGGTTGTCGTAGGTTGTTGCTGTAAGAAGTTGTAATGATGACAAGTCGCTTAACTTCATATAAAGTTCTTTATTAGCCATAAGCATTGGAGACTGCAGAGAAAGAGTCCCACGTTCTCAACCATCTCGATCATTCTAATTCTTATCAATAAAGCTAAGTCCACGCATGTGCAAGACACATTCCATAGGATGTCAATGTGAAAGCCCGGCCTTTATCAGGAATATAGTGACTGATCTACAGTCGTCTGTGTGGTCATAGGTTGTCATAGGTGTCGTCGTAGGTTGTCGTAGGTGTGGTCGTAGGTGGACGTCCTAAGTCGCGACAATTGGGTCGCCGGTTGTTGGTAGTTTGCCGTAGCTTGACGTCCACTAGGTGGTATAAGAAAATAACTGCAGATGCTGGTACAAATCGAAGGTATTTATTCACAAAATGCTGGAGTAACTCAGCAGGTCAGGCAGCATCTCAGGAGAGAAGGAATGGGTGACGTTTCGGGTCGAGACCCTTCTTCAGGCTGATGTCAGGGGGGCGGGACAAAGGAAGGATATAGGTGGGGACAGGAAGATAGAGGGAGATCTGGGAAGGAGGAGGGGAAGAGAGGGACAGAGGAACTATCTAAAGTGACTAGGTGGTAGATTGTTGTAGCTTGTCGTAGACATTGTTGTAGGGGGGTCCAGTCGCCGGTTTTTCGGCGAACTGCTACGACAATGACAGTCCCCGGCAGTTGCCTAAAAAATTGCCAAAGTGGAACAGGCCCTTAAGGCGATTGTTCGATATCCCTGTGACTGCCTTTTCTCCGGATGCTCCGGTTTCCTCCCACACTCCAAAGGCGTACAGGTTTGTAGGTTAACTGGCTTCAGTAAAAATTGTAAATTGTCCCGAGTGTGCAGGATAGTGTTAGTGCGCCGGGATCGCTGGTCGGTGTGGATTTGGTGGGTCGAAGGGCCAGTTTCCGCGCTATATCTCTAAACTAAACTAAACTTCTGCAAACTTTCTTCACATTATCTCCACCAGCACCCCTCACGCCTCTTTCTTCAACACCCTACAGACATTCACTCCCCCAATTACCCTTGTAGGTGGTAAGGTAGATAACTGACCCTTTCGCCACACAGTGAAGGCCACACTCACAGGCACAGCTGTGCTGAACTTTTTTCCAGTGTGGTGGTTTAACAGGAATTTCCACAGGCTTTGCGGTATTCAGAAACAGATGATTTTTAAATGGAGCAAATGTCACCAAATAGTGCACAGCAGAGGCCATTTCTCAGACATATGAGAAACAGACACTTTTTCATGTTTGTGTGGATAGAGCTGATGAGTCACACAAGACCAACATTCCGAAGACTGAAGAATGTAATTAATTTGTACCACAGAAATAAGATAGATGATTTCAAGGCTTTACATCAAGCTGTTGTTCATCAAGTTAAATGAGGAAATGATTGAACTGGTTGATCTTGAAGTGCATGTGATGTAAAAGTTCAGCGCTGAGTGATATCGCTAAATGAAAAAACAAAGGCAAGATAATTTGAAAAGGAACATTAAAGAGTGATTTTCCTTACCTACCCATACCATGCCTAATGAAGTTAATTCTTGTAAAGATAATAGTTGAAAACACATTTAACTAGTTGAAAAAAAGATGGAAACAATTAACCAGAGAAATGTAATATTGTATGATTTGCATGCAATGTTTAATTGCTACCTGCTGCAAAGTGTCTAATGTGAGGAGATTAGGCTCCAGGTTCTCACTCCACAATCATGAGCTCCAATTCCTTTTATACCCATGCATAAATGCTGTTGTAAAGAGATGATGCCTGCAGTGGGAAATTGGGAAAGTTGCTGGTATTCTATGTGATGCCATTTTAAGCACACTAGTTATTTGAGCAAATGTTTCAAAACATGGTATTTTTGTGACAGATACCGTGACAGATAAGTCAAGATTTTGTGACAGATAAGTCAATTCGAAGGCACAGGGCAACAATGAAGTGGATTAGGTTGTGCTGTCCACAGTATACTAAGTCATGAGTGGAGTTCACCTGAGGATGTCTACCCCACTTACACTTTGTAGCTGTAGGTAAGGACCACTCAAAGTGGATGTCATATTTTCAATTTTAGACTTTAGGCTTTCGACTTCAGAGATACAGCACGGAAACAGGCCCTTCAGCCCATCGAGTCCACGCTGACCAACGATCCCTCCATACACTAACCTACACACACTAGGGACAATGATTTTACAACTTAACTAAGCAAATTAACCTACACACCTGTATGTCTTTGGAGTGTGGGAGGAAACCGGAGCACCCGGAGAAAACCCACGCAGTCACAGGGAGAACATACAAACTCCATATAGATAGCACCCATAGTCAAGATCGAAACCGGGTCCCTGGCCCTGTAAGGCAGCAACTCTCCCATTAAACAAACAATAACAGTGCAAAAAGACAAAGGCACATATAGATTTACATAGGTGTGTCTGTGTGTGTATGTGTGTGTATGTGTACGCACTGAACTTCTTTTTGTTTATTATATTGTTTACAGAGTATTATGTTTACACATTCTGTTGTGCTGCTGCAAGAATTTCATTGTTCTTTTTGGGACACTCTTGACTCTTGACAGTGGACTCTTGGCTCAGCAGCTTGTTTGGGATACTAGTTTGTATGAGACGGATTGCCATGTCATTAGGGGTCTTAGCTGCTCAACACATGAACGTCTGCATTGCCCTTGGCTAACCTTGTCTTAAATTCCTCAAGGCGATGTTAAAGGCGCAATAAAAATAAATTAGGAACAAACAAGAAAAAAATATTTTATCTATCTGCTTAAGTTACCAAACAGTCTTCACAGATTTTCCAAGGAATGGCATGCACACCACTACCATTTTAACCAACTGTAACAAACAATTTATTTGTGAAATTATCCAAACATGTCATCAGCATAATTACCCCAATAGCACCAGCTGATTAAAATTAAGTAACATGTATCAATAACTCCATTTGAAAATAAGACTTTGATTTATCTAGAAGCTTTCATATTTGATTCAGAAAATCCCAACAATTAAACTATTGTATAGAACATAGAACTGTACAGCACTAGAGCAGGTCCTTCTGCCCACAACATCTGTGCTGAACATGATGCTCAGATAAGCTCACGTTATCTGCCTGCACGTAATCCACATATCTCCATACCGTATACAGCCATCTGCTTATCTTAAAGCCTCTTAAATGCCACTCTCATATTTGCCTCCACCAGCACCCCTGGAAGTGCATTCCAGGCACTCACCATCCGCTGTGTATTCTTCAAATCACTGTTGCAGTGAAGGTAATATGGCTGTCAATTTCCACACAGCTAATTCCCACATGCATCAATGAGATAAAGAACAGATTGTCTTAGAAATATTGTTTTGGGATAAATATTGTCCAAATCAAAACTAAAAGCTTGATTTCTCTCTATTAATATGCTGTCATGAGAGCGTTTGCATCAACGTGAGGGTGCAATTTCACCAAAAGACTGATTTCACCAATTTCACTCTGACAGTGTAAAATTCTCACTGTTGAATATTTTGACTCAGCCAAGAGTTTTGTCAACTAAGCCACATCTAATGCCCTTACATGGGACTACCATATATATATATATATATATATATATATGGAGTCATACAGCATAGAAACAGGCCCTTTGGTCCAATTCATCCATGCCCCATCTAAGATAGTCCCATTTGCCCACATTTGGTTCATTTCCCTCCAAACCTTACCTATCCATGTATTTGCCCGCGTGTCTTTTAAATGTTGTTATTGTACCTGCCTCAACTACCTGCTCTAGCAGCTTGTTCCATATTCCCACCAAACTCGGAGTTACAAAGTTGCCTATCAGGTTCCTAATAAATCTTTCCACTCTCATCTTGATCCCATATCCTCTGGTTCTTGATTCCCTTACCCTGGGTAAGAATCTCTTCGCATTCACATTATCAATTTCCTTCATGATTTCATACACTTATATAAGATCACCCCCTTCACCTCTTGTGCGCCAAGGAATAAATTCCTAGTTTGACCAATCTCTCCCTATATTAATGATGGCAGCAAGAGATGTTGTCTCTCGTGTTTAATGTCTAAGTGCTCGGTGGGTCACCCTCGATCATAACACGCATGACATTTTGAATAATGAAACCAAGTGTACACAGATAATGCTAGTCTTGTGACCACCGACCTTGGAATGTTTTGGCCAAGGTAGCAACCAATGAACCGATGAATGCATGTTCCATGTAGTTAGCTTGCCAAATAATCCATTAAGTATCTCTGTACCTCTATGCCAAGTGTCTATTTGTCCCGTTTTGTTGTTAGGATCAATTCATGTTATTAACAAATAATCCCATCTGCAAAAGTTGCTATTAAAAAGCATTTTCCAGCTTTAAAAATAATGGGCTTGAATTATATTTCTGGGTTCCAGTAGGTTTCAGCTTTCATTGTAGAACTTGTTTTTCAGTGTTAAAATTTAAACTTGGAAGGATCACTACAATATATTTGAAGATATCTAAACTCCTTCAGCTAGCTGTGTGTTATATTTGGCTGCTAACTACAACAGCTGATGTTGCACATGCATTCTTTACCCATGGCAGACTTTCAAATGACATGGAAAGTAACCGGATAAAAACTAATGTCAAGTTGTTTATAATGATGAGATTTAATGGGGTTATCTAATTGCTAAACCAAAGAAAGAAATGCAAGCCAATGTGTTGACTTCCAAAATCATTGCTCATTTAATAAACTAGTTTCATGGTAATTTTTACTGCCTCTCTGTATACTGTAGACTTTAGAGGAGAGATACAGCATGGAAACAGGCCATTCGGCCCACTGAGTCTGCACCGACCACCCCATACAGTAACACTATCCTACAGACTAAGGACAATTTACAATTTTACAGAAGCCAATTAACCTACAAACCTGTAAGTCTTTGTGGTGTTGGAGGAAACCAAAGCACCCAGAGGAAACCCACGCAGTCACAGGGAAAATGTACAAACTCTGTACAGACAGCACCCGTAGTCAGTTTCGAACCCGGGTCTCTGGATCTGTGTTGTAAGGCAGCAACTCTACAGCTGTACCACTGTGCCGCTCAAACACAGAAGCAAATTAACTTACAAACCTGCACGATTTGGAATATGGGAGGAAACCGAAGCACCTGAAGAAAGTCCATGCAGTCACATGGGTGAAAGGCTGCAAATCTATCGCTGCACCACTGTGCCGCCCTTTATGTCTTCATCATATAAGGAGTAAACATATTTAATAATTAATCACAGAATCACATGTTCTAATCACAGAAGAGTTTACTAGATTCAGTAAATTTATCCCTCTCATATTAAACCAACATTGCACATAAGCTGATACTTTCCATTAAGGGGGACCTGGCGGGGGGTTACTTTGTAACTTTGTAAGCGCCCTTTACGGGCGACTATTTGCATACCTTGGGTATGCAAGCAAAGAATTTCAATATGACTTGTCACATGTGATAATAAGGTATTCAATTCAATTCAATTCAATGCTTAGAAACTTTGATTTATTGGGGTATTCAATTTTCTGGAGCTGAAAGTGTTGCTTTCAACAAGAACCTTTATTTTGCAGTGGGCGGGGGGAAGGGAGGGGTGGTGAACTTTGTGAATGAGCCTTTAGAAGAATGTTTGACAGCTTGTTTTAACATTAAACCATCCTGGCAGGGTATGCAAGCGAAAAGAAAGGAACAGCTCTAACCACAGAAGAATGTTCTTGGACATCTTGTTATATTTTGTTTCAACAATTTGTCAGTCAGTCTGACAACAAATGCTTGGATAGGGACCAAAACCACTGAAATCAAGTCAAAATATTGTGTATAAATATTATGTATGATAGGCAGATCTATTGAATTAGTAACTATCTGAATTCGCAAATAGCTTGTCATCTTTTACAAGGTCTTTTTTAGAAGATCAATCTTTACTAAGTGATTTGGATAATATGCAATGTTTCCAATTATTGAGATCATACAACATCAGTTTCCAAATGACACTAAAAGAAAATGTAGTAAGCAGTGAAGACGATAGTAACCAAGCATAGATAAAATGCTGAATATAGATAGATTTGTCAGATAATTTTTTCCTGTGCTTTTTCTGTTTCCTTTTTTAATTGCAGGGATTTGACACATGTCCCCAGAATGCTGGAGTAACTCAGCAGGTCAGGCAGCTTCTCAGGAGAGAAGGAATGGGTGACGTTTCGGGTCGAGACCCTTCTTCAGACTGAACGTTTCGGGTCGAGACCCTTCTTCAGACTGAACGTTTCGGGTCAAGACCCTTCTTCGGACTTGATGTCTGAAGGGTCTCGACCCGAAACATCACCCATTCCTTCTCTCCTGAGATGCTGCCTGACCTGCTAAGTTACTCCAGCATTTTGTGAATAAATGCTGTTCTATGTTCTATGTTCCTTTGTCAATTATGTGCCACATTGCAAACTCGTGCCCCAAACATGAATGTTTAATGAAAGGTCAAAAACCTGAAGTAAATTATTCTATTCTCCACAGATACCACTGGATGTGCTGCGTATTTACAGTTCCTCCTGACTGATGTAGTCATAGGATGTGTACACACAAATGTTGGATAATGACAGAAATCTTAAAGTGAGAAGATTTATTGTGTGGACGTTTTCTGCAGGAGCAGAGAATGATAGTGATGAGGAGAATGACTAGACTACAATTGTTTTCTTTGGAAAAAAAGTAAGCTAAGAAGAGATTTATCCATGCTAGATTCAATTATGAGAAATCTAACCATGATGCTAAAGAAGGATCTAACCATGATGCTAAGGAAGGACTTAAGTAAAACCTATATAGCATAGTTCTTTTTGCTATAAACTGTATTGAAAAGGAACTGCATCTGATGGTTTATATCAAAGTTTGACTCAAAATGCTGGAGTAACTCTGTGGGTCTGGCAGCATCTCAAGAGAAAATAGATGGGTGATGTTTCAGGTCGGTTCTGAAGAGAGGAACCGACCAGAAATGTCACCTCCAACCTCATCTATTGTATCTGCTGCTCTAGATGTCAACTTCTTTACATCGGCGAAACCAAACGCAGGCTCGGCGATCGTTTCGCTCAACCTCTTCGCTCAGTCCGCCTTAACCAACCTGATCTCCCGGTGGCTGAGCACTTCAACTTCCCCTCCCACTCCCAGTCTGGCATTTCTGTCATGAGCCTCCTCCAGTGCCATAGTGAGGCCCACCGGAAATTGGAGGAACAGCACCTCATATTTCGCTTGGGAAGCTTGCAGCCCAGCGGTATGAACATTGACTTCTCCAACTTTAGATAGTTCCTCTGTCCCTCTCTTCCCCTCCCCCTTCCCAGTTCTCCCTCTATCTTCCTGTCTCCACCTATATCCTTCCTTTGTCCCGCCCCCCCCCCCCCCTGACATCAGTCTGAAGAAGGGTCTTGACCCGAAACGACGTCACCCAATCCTTCTCTCCTGAGTTACTCCAGCATTTTGTGAAATAATACCTTCGATTTGTCCCAGCATCTGCAGTTATTTTCTTACAGAAATGTCACCTATCCATTTCTCCACTGATGCTGCCTGACCCGCCGAGTTACTCCAGCATTTTGTGTCTACCTATAACTTTCTTGCTACTCCGCTGAACAGAATGAAAGAAAAGTGGTTTTACCCAAAAGGATGGTGGGTACAGGACCTCACTGCCTGAAAGAATGATGGGGTCAGAGGCCTTGAACATTTCAAAGGTTCCTGAGTGGGCACTTGAAGAGCTATAACCCTTGCAGCTACGGACCAAGTGCTGGGACCTGGGGAGTATCCTTACTCAGTTTTGGTGGTCATGGAACTAATGGGTTGAAAACCCTCCTCCTGTGTCGTAAATTGTAATATCTGACCACTTTGAGGTTTCGGCCACGTTATTGGTCATAATTTCCCATGAATGATGCAAAAATGATAAGAACTGATGTCTGATACCATGGATCCCTCCTTTGTGACTGCTTCTATAAAAATGGTTTATTTTGAAGACCCAGTAAAAGTGTCTGCCCAATGAAGTATACGACTCGACACATGGATCTGAATGTGATTTCCAAACCACTTCAGATTCTTATCTTCTGACTGAAGTGGATGCCAAAAATGAAGAAACTTTGATGCAATTATACTGTAGCTAATGATCTGAGACCAGAGTCTGCTGCTTTCAGCGTGCAATTAGTAAATTCTTGCTGTGGTGCATTCTGACCCAAGTCTAATAACAAAAACGAACGATAACAGACCTCCACAGCATGTGTTATTTGAAGCGTTCACAGAGCCCCCCTCCCCGTTTTCATCCTAGGGTGGTATAATGCAAAATAATTCATTTTCTCCTGATCTTTTAAAAAAGAACTTATTTTCCTTTTGATAAATGTTTAAACAGTGTAAGGGATTAAGACTTTAGACTTTCGGATCCAGCGTGAAACCAGGCCCTTCAGCCCATCAAATCCACACTGACCAGCGATCACCCCGTACACTAACACTAACCTACACACAGGGGACAATTTTACAGCTTACCAAAACCAATTAATCTACAAACCTGTACGTCTTTGGAGTGCATAAGGAAACCAGAGTGCCTGGAGAAGTCCCACAAGGTCACAGGTAGAACGTACAAACTCCATACAGACAGCAGCTGTTGTCAGGATCGAACATGGGTCTCTGGCATTCTGCAGCAACTCTACCGCTAAGGGTTTGCAATGCTACTTTATGGTGGGTTGGAATTATACTGCAGACTGCATAAATTTGTAGTTAATTAAAACACCCGTCTGTTTTGGCACAATGTAGCAGAGTAAATTGGATCCAATTGATATTCTTTATGAACAAACTAAATATGAAAGTGATTTAACATGTGTTAGATTGTGATCAGTTATTTCTGGGTGAAATTGGCCCTCCGAAACTCATAGAGCTGTAGAGCGCAGAAACGGGCCCTTCAGCCCAACTCGACTATGCCAACCCAAGTTGCCTAACTGAGCTAGTCCCACTTACCTATGCCTGGCCCATATCTCTCCAACCCTTTCCTATCCATGTACCTGTCCAAGTATCACTTAAATGTCACAATTGTACCCAGCTTAACCACTTCCTCTAGCAGCTTGTTCCATATACCCACCACTCTCTGTGTGAAAAAGTTGCCCCTCAGGACCCTTTTAAACCTCAATTTAAACCTATGCCTTCTAGTTTTAGACTCCCCTGCTCTGGGGAAAAAACTGGCTATTCACCATACCTACGCCCCTCATCATTTTACATATCTCTACAAGGTCACCACTTAGCTTCCTGCAATCCATGGAAAATAGACCGAACATTATAACTCAAACGCTCCAGACCCAGTAACATTCACACAAATTTTCCTATTTAATGACATCCTTTCTATAGCAGGCTACTAAAACTGTACATAGTACTCCAATTGTTGCCTTACCAATGGCTTATAAGGCTGTAACATGATGTGTCAATGCCTGTACTGAATACACTGAACAATGAAGGCAAGCATCCCAAGTGCCTTCTTCATCACCTTGCCCACCTGTGTTGGCACTTTCATGGAGCTATGTACCTTCACCATTCCAGGTGAGACAGAGGTTCACCTGCACCTTCTCCAACCTCATCTATTGCATCCGCTGCTCCAGATGTCAACTTATTTACATTGGCGAAACCAAGCGCAGGCTCGGCGATCGTTTCGCTCAACACCTGCGCTCGGTCCGCGTTGGCCAATCTGGTCTCCCGGTGGCCGAGCACTTCAAATCCCCCTCCTATTCCCAGTCTGACCTCTCTGTCATGGGCCTCCTCCAGTGCCATAGTGAGGCCCACCAGAAATTGGAGGAACAGCACCTCATATTTCGCCTGGGCAGCTTGCAGCCCAGTGGTATGAACATCGACTTCTCCAACTTTAGATAGTTCCTCTGTCCCTCTCCTCCCCTCCCCCTTCCCAGATCTCCCACTGTCTTCCTGTCTCCACCTATATCCTTCCTTGGTCCCGCCCCCCTGACATCAGTCTGAAGAAGGGTCTCGACCCGAAACGTCACCCATTCCTTCTCTCCTGAGATGCTGCCTGACCTGCTGAGTTACTCCAGCATTTTGTGAATAAATACCTTTGATTTGTACCAGCATCTGCAGTTATTTTCTTATATTCACCCCTAAGTCTCTCTGTTCTACAATATTCTTCAGGAAACTACTGTTTACTGTATAGGTCCTGCCCTGGTTTGTCCTACCTCAATGCAGCATCTCACATTTATCTGAATTAAAGGTCATCTGCAATTCCTCAGCCCTTCTGACCAATTGATCAACATCCCATTGTAATTGTAGGTAACAATGCTCCACATTTTATTGTCATCACAAACTTGCCAAAGCATGAATTCTCACACACAAAGCCATGCTGACTATCCCTAATCAGCCCTTGCCTTTCTAAATGCATGTAAATCCAGTCTCTTCGGATCCCCTCCAATAGTTTACTATTGAAGTAAGGCCCAGAGTTTTCCTTGCACTCTTTCTGAAATGAAGGCAGAACAATAGGTACCTTCCAGTCCTCTGGTACCTGATACCTGGCTATTGACGATACAAAAATCTTTGCCAGTAGTCCTGCAATCTCAACTCTGGCTTGCCACTCTACGTCCTTCTGATATTGCTTGACCAACTGAGTTCATCCTGCAGATTGTTGCTCCAGATTCCAGCATATTCCATCTCCATCTGTTCAGTGTTGCCTACAACCTCCACCGAACAGTCAAGGAAATCTTACAGCACACTATCTATGAAAAGATCTCCATTCTCACATTGATGTCCTGCACACAGTTTCCACCAGCCTCAATTTTCAGTGCTCTGAATATCTGAAACCTCAGTCTGAAGAAAGGTGTCTTTTTTTCTCTGAAACTTTGCCACTGATTATTTCATCACTGGTTGTCTACCATGCATGCCTCTGCCTACATTGCCACCCCCGTAGTATGGGAATCACTCACATGACCTGACCACAGCACAAGATCGCTTGAAGGAATTGAAAGTTCACCATGTCATCACATTTTCCTCATCCCCCCTCCCCCAGATTCTACAGCACATCTAAACACTAAGGGCAATTACAGTGGCTAACTAACTTACAAACCCACACACCTTTGGGATGTGCAAGGAAACCAGAGCACCTGGAGAAAAACTACATGCTCACATGGAGAACATACAAACTCCACACAGACAAACAACAGTACAGCACAGGAACAGGCCCTTCAGCCACCATGTTTGCACCTAACATGAAATTGATTTGAACTAATCCCATATCAATCTCTTCCCTGCCTGCTCATATGTCTGTCTAAATACTTCTTAAATGTTGTTATAGAAACATAGAAACATAGAAAATAGGTGCAGGAGTAGGCCATTCGGCCCTTCGAGCCTGCACCGCCATTCAATATGATCATCGCTGATCATCCAGCTCAGTAGCCTGTACCTGCCTTCTCTCCATACCTCCTGATCCCTTTAGCAAAAAGGGCCACATCTAACTCCCTCTTAAATATAGCCAATGAACTGGCCTCAAATACCTTCTGTGGCAGAGAATTCCACAGACTCACCACTCTCTGTGTGAAGAAATGTTTTCTCATCTCGGTTCTAAAAGACTTCCCCCTTATCCTTAAGCTGTGACCCCTGGTTCTGGACTCCCCCAACATCGGGAACAATCTTCCCGCATCTAGCCTCTCCAACCCCTTAAGAATTTTATATGTTTCTATAAGATCCCCCCTCAGTCTTCTAAATTCCAGCGAGTATTGTACCTGCTTCTACCACTTTCTCCAGCACCATGTTCCAGGCACCTATCATCCTGTGTGTTAAAAAAACTTGCCTCATTAATCTACTTTAAACATTTCCCCTCTCCCCTTAAGCCTGTGCCCTTTAGTATTTTAAATTTCTATCCTCGGAAAAAGACTCTGACGATCCACTATCTATGCCCATCATCATTTTAAATAACAATTTACTGATCTCAGAATCTGAGATCGCAGTTGAACCTTGGTCTCTGGAGCTGTGGGCCAACATCTCGACTAGCTTTGCCACTGTCTTGCTCCCAATAACTGAACCAAAAGCTTTTGTAATTGCTACTAAATCTCTCCCATATTCCTTGAGATTCACAAAACCTCTTTTCTGATGGAAGCATACTTTTAGGCTTTACTTTTAGATGTATACATTAGGGGTAGAATGGTGGTGTAGCGGTAGAGCTACTGCCTTACAGCGCCAGAGACCCGGGTTTGAACCTGACTATGGGTGCTTGGCTGTACGAAGTTTGTATGTTCTCGCCGTGATCTGCGTGGGTTTTCACCAAGATCTTTGGTTTCCTCCCACACTCCAAAGACGTACAGGTTTGTAGGTTAATTGACTTGGTGTAAAATTGTAAATATTGTCCCTGGTATGTCTAGGGTAGTGTGCTGGTCGGTGCGGACTCGGTGGGCCGAAATCCGTACTGTATCTCTAAAACTAATCACTAAAAGCTAAAAATAAACACCAGAAAACTAAAACTACTTCCACTGTATCATTATTTGTGACTGTTGTCTTTCCTTTGCAAGAGCAATGTTAAAGAGTAATGTGCACTGCAGAAGTAGTCAAGAGTCTGCACACAGCCTGATAGCATGGTTATGGAGAGAATTCCATGTCAGAAGAGGGAGCAGTCTAGTCTGAATGGAATCAGCTGTTCCTACTTTAGTTACTTGTTTATTGAAGTTGGAGATATTTTGTAAAACTCATAATCCTTAAAGAGTTTGCTCAAGAGAGTAAATAATTGTTAAGAAAAATATACACTTTATATAATAATTGGAAGCCACGACAAGAACAAAACACTAATGTTCCATGCACTTTGCTGTCAGCTGTATTATTTTCTGTGGAAATTGCTTATGTAACTGAGTGGAAAGTGACAAATTGAAACGAAGAAAAAAAAAGGCTGCAAAGAACCAAAAAACACTTATTTGTATCAGTTGGAGGAAGAAGGTTAGCAATGAAAACTATTTTGCATGAAACTAACCCAATGTTTCACTCCTTGTCTTATAAAAAAGCAAAAACCTTAGAAATATATAGATAAATAATCATTTGAGCAACTGAGTTCAACCACATACTCTCCCTCCCTACCCTGTGGCTTGGCTTAATAAAAATTAAGAGGAAGAAGAAGTTTTTGATTGAAGGAAAGAGGGTTTAATTATGAAGCAACAGCCTTCAAAGTTCTTTACGCAAAGTCATTTTGGACATAAATATATAACTGTTCCCTTATTAGCCATTTCCTGCATCCTCTGTAGCAATTGGAACACAACAAGTCAAACACATAAATTCAACCCAAGATTTTATTTATTTTCCCCATAAATTCTGCATGGTCCTTTCACAAGAGACATTAGGAAAATATATTAGACTTTTTTGTCCAATTTTATAATTGGTTTTATGACGTTAATGTCACATTGACCAACCTTGAGGTTGGGAAGTCTATTAAACAAATAACTTTCTTATATTACAAATAACGTTTTATCTTACATTAATTATTATTGGATAATAATATCAAGAGTGAGGCTGGATACGTAGAAATGAACTTATGCAAGTTTACTGCAAAAACCCCTCAAAGATTTTACCTGTAGTTAAGCCAATAATACTATTTCACTCAGCTCAGGTCACTCAGGAAGCCAATATATCTGGTCATTGTTCATACTGCTGTTTCTGGTAGATTGCTGTGCCTTGTATGTTTTAACAGCATCTATTCCACAGTATTACTTAATTGGTGGTAAATTGCATTGACCTACCGAGTCCGTGCCAACCAGTGATCCCCGTACACTAGCACTATCCTACACGCTAGGAACAATTTACAGTTTACAGAAGCCAATAAATCTGCAAACCTTGGAGTGTGGGAGAAAACTGGAGCACCAGGAGAAAACACATGTGGTTACAGAGAGAACGTACAAACTCTGTACAGTCTGCACCCATAGTCAAGATCAATCCCAGGTCTCTGGCGGTGTAAAGCACCAACTTACCACTGCATCACTGTGCCGCCTTAACGAGGACAACAGAAAATTATGAAATGCACTATATAACTTCAAGTCCATTCTGTTAATATTTGCCATACAGAGTATTAGTAGCTATGATAGTTACAGTTATTTGATTTCTTGGTGCTCAGAACTCTTGGGGGGATATTCTATATAATTTTTGATCAGTGATGTAGCATGAAGTACTCCTCTGAATAACTTGCAGCAATTAATTTTCATTTCCCATGTTGTAATAAGCTTTTGTTAAATGTTTAAAACATAAATTTGGAGAACTTCAGTCATCTGACATTGTCCATTATGCTTTAGAGTCCATTTTGACATACAGTAGCAATTATATGTTACAACCAAAACAGATTTTGCCATAGCAAGGGAACATCACCAAGGAAATCATGTTATCTGGTCATTTTAACATTGCTATTTCTGGGAATGTGCTAAAAATGTTGGCTGAACATCCTACATTACATCAGTGATTACACTTAAGAAATATTTGATATGTTGTGAACTGCCTTGGGACACATTGGAACCCTGAAATGTGCTCTGTAAATGATTTATTTCTGTTTGATGAACCTTCACTGCCTTGGAGAATCAACAAATCAATACATGGAATAGAGAATGGAAATGCTTTCACGTCAGTTTCTGACCTTTGTTTTACCTATTATTCGTTACATAAATCCACGAGAGTGAGCTCAGAAAAAGGATTGTGATTTCTACATTGATGATATGGGGGCAGCACAGTGGCGTAGTGATAGAGTTGCTGCCTTACAGCGTCAGAGACCTGGGTTCAAGCCTGATTACGGGTGCTGTCTGTATGGAGTTTGCACGTTCTCCCTGTGACCGCATGGGTTTCCTCCAGGTGCTCCGGCTTCCTCTCACATTCCAAAGGCGTGCAGGTTTGTAGGTTAATTGGCTTCTGTAAATTGTCCCCGGATAGAACCAATGTATGAATGATTATTGGTCAGTGTGGACTCTGTAGGTCAAAGGGCCTGTTTCCACGCTGTATCTAAAAAAAACTAAAATATAAGCAAATTATATTTACGTCAGTAAAATCAATAGTACATATAATTTATAGGAACCACAAGGGAGTCAAATGGTATGGGGGAGTGGCGAGTGGTACTGAGACAGGATTGAATCCGCCATAATCTTATTGTATGCAAAGTAGATCCAAAGGGCCTATTGGCTGATCTGTTCCTGTTTTTTTGGAGAGGTATCAAACACATAATAGCATTGGGCAAAATGTAGACCCAAGGAATTGCAGATAATAGTTTACTAGAAAAGGACACAGTGCTGGAGTAACTCAGCGGATCAGGCAGCATCTCAGGAGAACATGGATTTGTGACATTTCTGGTCAATGCCCTTGGAGCATTGGGTAACATTGGCACGGACCAAACACTACTCAAATTGAAGGCTGTTGTTTTTAATCGACTTGCAATTGAATTTGCAAGAAGCTTACACTCACTTAACAATTTCCTTGAGATATTCCAAAGCTCACTTTACAATCACTGATGTATAGTGAAATGTGCTTTAACTTTATGGCTCAGTGAATATTCTTCCTTTTAGGAAAATATTTTATGAGAAACAAAGGTAACATTGTTAACTTGTCTTGAATCCTAACTGACATGAAAAAAAAATCCAGTCAAAAACGCTTGCAAAAAGTGACATGTAACTAACTTTGCAATTATTGCACATCATGCATATCTTGCCTAGAACCCCTTAAATTACTGACTGGCCTGTTGATTCTAAAATAGGTTTTGATGATGTGTTCGAAAAACAATGTCGTTTCCCAGTCAAATTTCAAGCTATGTGCATCAACACCCCGCCCCCATTCGTAGCCTCCCCTCCAAGTCAGTGGAACGGAAAATATATAAAGTTTGGACTGCATGGCTGGAGGCAAGGGGATACTGAGCAAGTGGGTAGTTTCCTGCCGAGCTATTCTTGCTCTCCGTGTACTTGAAAATCGCTATCTTCTCATCAGTGGCTCCATCCCCTTCTTTTTAACGATTCAGGCTCTTTCAAAAATCCTTTTCACCTTCCGCAGTAAATCTTCTCTCCCCCTTCCTGCAGCGCAGTCATAAATTTTATTTACAATGGAATCTGCAATTAGAGATTATTATTCTGCAATCTAAAGATTAATGTTCCCATTTCCTTTTTGAGGAATAAAGTGGGGGTCTCTCTTCAAATAAAAGGGTTGTGGACGAGTCTATTCGGAAATATGAAAAAGCTTATAAATCCCATGAAAGTAGCTCTTCATAATAAACACGAGGGTGCGATGGACAAATATTCAGCTCTGATAATTAAACAAACAGTTAAGCAGTTTACCCGATAATAACATGTTTAAAATTAAAGCTTATTTGAGAAAGAGCGCGCACACACACACACACAAACTCACACACACACACACACACACACAAACTCACAGTGAATGCAGAGTTTTATTTATTTCGCGTGCCAGATCTCTCAAGCAACAATACAATAAGGGTTCAAATCGATGATTTGCCAAACTGCCCCATTGCAATGATGTTTCTATTATCCCCTCGCCCCATTATCGTTGGTGCATCTTTTGATCTGAAGAGCCGTCCGGCGCCTAGCGCTCTGTATCACGCTAATCCATTCGATATGAAGCGATGTAAGATTAGCTGGGGGAGTTGTGATCACCGTGTTATACATCCCACCTCTCGCTCCCACATTCACCTGATTGAATCAGGACTGCATCTGGGTTCAAAACTGCAAAATTTTGATACTTACCAAAGGACTTGCACACAATAGTTTGTTCAATTTTGATTAGGAACCGTTTGCTTAAAAATAAATGATGTTCCAAGTGGCACCGCCACTCGTAGTGTGCACACCGTTCACCAACCAGCACGCTACTTTCACTGTACTGTACACGCATGTATGCACCCATTACGGGACCCCAGAAGAAGTCTGCTTGCTGGGTTCTGCTAGTTATTTCCGTCCACATTTTCGGGGCACGTATTATTTAAAAACAAACAAACATTCAAATTTAAAAAAGTCGCACTTCAGCGCTCAAACAATCGAACAGACGAATGCATGAACAAATCCAACAGCGGGATAATTGAACCCACATCCTTTTGCCTTCTCTCTACCTTAGCACTTTCTCGCATTTGACGGTAGAGTAGCGGTCATTTAATTTGCTCGTCGTCTCAATTATCAGACAAGTCCGCGTTACGAAATCATTAAAGAGAAAACAAAAGTGGAACAGCCTCCGTTAAAATGCATACAAAATTCGATGGACAATGCAATTAAAAATACTCTCTGTGGCTTTGGGAATAATAAATCAGGCAGCGAACCGCATTTGTATATGTTCGGGTATTTTTTAATAAATCGGTTACTATTATTACTGGGCATTGCTCTTGCATTGACACTCGGTTTCTACGATATAATGTTACCCCTTTAACAAGTATGATTGAAGCTAAATCCCAGGCGAATCCAAGGTGTCCTTGTTCTTTTCGACTTATGCATCAATTTAGGAAAATTGTAGAAACATCAGAATTCTCAATACCGTTCAGACAACACCGGTCCGTCGCCTCCACCGCCTTTTCAATATAACATTCTCAATAAGTAAATCTTAATTCCCTGTCGATTTATGGACCAATAACGGACGACTTGATACAGATTATTATATGATCACTATCCATGTATTTTTTCGCCCGAACTATTTATCTTTCAAGCTGACAGAATCACCAGACGGATATTTTGTTGTGCATGGGTAATATGTAAAATAACATTTCGCTAGGATAATATTTTTTTCCGATCAATTTCAGATTTAAAAGATTGCGTTTCATGTCAAATCGATTATGGTATTAATTCTACACGCCTGGATTAAATCAATCGGATTAACCTCATGGTTAAGTATAACCATATTCAACGAAAACTAATTAAGAAGTAGAAAATTAATAATTTAGTTTATGCTGTTCAATACAGGTGAAGGTAGAAATTAGGGGTTTGCTTGAAATATGAAAATCCCAAACTTGCATTAACAAATATTGTCACTAGAGGGCAGCAATAAATAGAGAATGAACGAACAAGTAAAAAGAAGCGATCAGAACCAGTCGGTGTTCTCGTTAAAACTTCCTTGCTATTTGCACTGGCGGCGGATAAAGCACTAACTTGCACAACGTTAGACTGTCGATTTAGTCCAGTGCCAAACTCGGGAGATAACGCCTTAGTGGGAATTAATTTAATCGCCCTAATACAACTCCAGTGATTCTCGCCGTCATTGGTAATGAATTGAAGTTTTAGTTATTAACATTATTACACAACATAGGCTTCTTTTTTAAAGAAAGTCTATCTTTTGAAAATACGGAATCCTTGAGCAGAACACTAAATTCTGCCAATGGGACCTTCACTTTTATAGGTACGTGTGAAAATTGATTTCTAACCTATATCCGCAATGAGAAAACAATTGCCTCTGTAAAATTTCAGTGCATTAATTTATTAAGGGGAAAAGGGCGCTGTGAGGGGGGGAATTTGCTATTACTGCTATTGTTGGCTTGGCAAAGAGTCTAGGCGCAATAGCAACAGTCAGGGTCCAAGTCAAGGGAAAATCTGACCTTATCTACACGTAGACCCTGCTACTGAAGACTTTAGCGACAAGTTGCTGTTTACAGCTACCGAACTCTGCATCTTTCAATTGGTGTAGACATTAGGATCAGCATAGACATAATAAAACGTGGGGGCATAATAGTTGTTGATGGATTTAAAGGTGTCAGTTTTACTCAGACTGCAATGACAGTTTAACACAAAAATATAGTGAGCCCCGTCTAGGATTGTGGAGTGAGGTAAGCCATTCACAATTGAAACCCTTATTCAGATAAGCATGTCAGTCTATCCCACGGAATAAAATCTCTGCACTAAGGCAGAAATGTATCCATTTGCATCCTGCATCGCCCCAGTTAGGTAGGTCGATGTTCATAATCTCTGTGGAGAATGATTCCCGATATTTCATGTAAATTTCCAAACGTTTACCGCACACCCCGCTTTTCAATAATCTCCTTACCTAAATGTTTTTAGTTTCCCCCCCATATAGGTAAACGCATTTCATTTTCATCTTTTCAATTTTCTTGTCATTCGTCGTTCAATTAATTTTAGGCCATCGATTTTTTCACTTGATCAGTCATTCTTCATAATTCTCGACACTTTCTTGCCGACAGTGTTAATACAAGCTGTGAACCGTGCAACGGAAAAATATTAGGACACTTTATGACAATGGCACTGGCAAATGAAGTAGTAAGATCTTTTCCGTGTAAATGAATATCATTGAACCAATTTCGGTTTTTTCTTCAACCATTCGAACAATATTATAACAACTTGTACGCGGCACTGATTGCCCATGGTCAGTCCGGAAACATGGGGTCTTATTTTCAGCGGTAAAGCAAAGGGAAAAACATAATTGTGACAATTAATCATTAATTAACAATCAGAATATATATTCTGATTGTTAATTATTGATTAATTGTCACAATTTTGTTTTTTTTCTTTGCTTTGCAGCTAAAAATAAGACCCCATGTTTCCCGTCTGACCTAATAATTCGACATCCAATTGGCTTGGCTCTTGAAACCAAGCTTTATTTGAGTTGTTCAAGTGTGAAACTTATTTTTTATAATCTTAAAGGCAAATAATTCTGGAAGTTGTTTCATTGGTACGTGTTTGGGGGAAGCTTTCTGCAGATAAAGAGCAATTCAAAAAATAACCGGACAGAATATAAAAGAATGTGTTATCAGACTCCACCAGACTTCACGGGGGCCACAGCACGTTTGTCAATTATCGGCGTGATTACTACTCAGCTGGACACGCTGTTTTGTGCAAACTCAATCTGTAAGATAAAGCGGTCAGATGGTAAAATAAAACTTTAGCGTTGGGTACTTGAAGTCCACGCATTGCGGTATTAAAGAGCCCGCGCGTTTATGATTTATATGATATATGATTTGATTTTGAACTAGTCAAGTAGCCATGCTTAATATTTAATAGAAAGCACACACAATGCTTTTGGACTAGAGGCAGATTTTGTTTTTTATATCAGTTTACAACAGGAATAAGTTTAGACAAGAGTTCTGATTTATCTGATCCTCGCTCTATATTGGAATTGACAGTTGTAATTAAAATGTATCTTTCTATTTTACAATGCAATATACTGCCTGAGTAAGTATTTGCTTGTGTTCTTGATTTAATTTAAAAAGTAATCAAAATACGGTTATCGTGCCTTTGCAATCAGATCCGCTTTTCACACATCCCTTTGTTTATCCTTTTGGTGGCAAACTGACCAGTCAGTCACACCATGCGCCTCCATCAGCACCGCTGCGAATTATTTGTTAAGACAAATTTACTGCAGAGGTCGATCCCCTGATTTTCCCCCTGTAATCATTTCATACACTGTCCCTGAATATTTGATTTGGTGCCCTCACAATAAATTAAATAACCATGATTTTTTTTTCCAACAAGAATATGTCAAACCTTGCCCCGGCTGCTTGAGGAGGGATGTCAGAGCGAGCACCTTCTCAGATCACGTACTTTATTAATCAGCTAACTTGAATTAATTTCTAATGAAAATAGTTACAACGGCGTGAACTGTTTGTGCTGAATCCACTCGCCCAAGCCAGACCGCGCCAGAAATCGGCTTTTAGAGTCAGGGACAAAAAAAATACAATTTTATATATATTTTTAAAATAAAATCGCAGTTGGTTTTGTCCTTGCGGAGGGAACCTGTGGAATTTCGGTGGAAATGGTCAATCTCATGTGCCAGGTAAGTATGGGAAGGCAATACAATGAATTACATTTAATCAAAAATCTTTGTGACTTATTACATTCCGATTAAGATTCAAATGCATGTGCGAGAAATTCTATTCTCGCCTAATACATAAACTATTTACAATGCTTAACTTTGTTTTTTTTAAATTTTCAGTGAAACCTGTTTCAATTTAAATGACGCCACCTACGTGCGCGGATATGTAGTAACTATCCCCAGCTCCCGCGTGGATTGGTTTAAAGTTTGCAGAAGAGGTGGAGCCTGCCTGCCGTAAAAACCTCGTTCGCCTGAAAGTTTTTGAAACTTCCCAAAACCTTTAGGACTATCTACGGGCGCGCTCTTAATCAAGGACTAAAATTGGACCCACGCCTTCAATCAATAAAGATATATAACTAAAATCTAGTTGCAAGCAGAAACTTGTGGCGCATTCAAAGCCCACCCGTGTTAACATCGACGATGCAGGCGCGTTACCCGGTGTCAGACCCCAATGCTCTCGGAGTCGTGCCTTATCTCAACGACCAAAATTATTACCGAGCCGCTGGCAGCTATGGCAACATGCCCACCCCGATGAGCGTGTATTCGGGACATGATCAATATACTTCAGGTATGGCGAGAACTTACGGACCTTACCATCACCACCAACAGCCGGCTCCCAAAGACCTGGTGAAGCCTCCATACAGCTACATCGCCCTCATAACCATGGCAATCCAGAACGCGCCTGATAAGAAAATTACTCTCAATGGGATATATCAGTTTATCATGGATCGCTTTCCATTTTACCGTGAAAATAAACAGGGTTGGCAGAACAGCATCCGCCACAACTTATCTCTGAACGAGTGTTTTGTTAAAGTGCCGCGGGATGATAAAAAGCCAGGTAAAGGGAGCTACTGGTCGCTGGATCCCGATTCGTACAACATGTTTGAGAACGGCAGCTTTTTGCGGAGAAGGAGGAGATTTAAGAAAAAGGACGCGATGAGGGACAAGGAAGAGCGAGACCGTCAGCAGAAAGACCAAAAAGGCGTCCAGAACTCCGTTTCGCCGAGCGACACCGCCAAGGACAATATGGGTAAAAAGGTGGTAGTCAAAAAAGAAGCCGTGTCCCCCGGCATGCCTGTCATCACCAAAGTCGAGAGCTTAGAGAGCCCGGACAACAACAGTATGATGCAAGACAGCCCTAGAAGTGTTGCTTCCACGCCGTCTGTTTCCACAGAAAGTTCCATCCCTGACCACAATCCTCCAAACAACAGCCTGTCCGGCTTCAGCGTGGAAAATATTATGACATTAAGGACATCTCCTCATGGAGATCTGAACCCGGTGGCTGTGGCCGCGAGTAGGACTGATATGGTTTCCTCTTTGCCGGTGAATTATCCTCAGACGCCACAATCCATCTACAGCCCGGCGTGCAGTCAAAATCTAGACTCGAATGGAAGTTACCATTGTAGTATGAGAACCATGAGTCTGTACGCGGGGGACAGGAACAGCCACATGTTGGTGCCCACCACCTTAGAGGATGCTATCTCAGATCATTCTGTCAGTACCAGCTCCTCGCTCAACGCCATGAACCTTAGCACGGCTCAGGAAGGAGTCCTAACCTCGAGTCACCATCAGCAGCCCGGGAGCGCTGGACAAGTGGCTTCCTGGTACATGAACCACGGGGCAGATCTCAATCACCTCCCCGGCCACACATTCGGAGGGCAGCACCAGACTTTCCCCAATGTCCGGGAGATGTTCAACTCCCACCGACTCGGCATTGAGAGTTCAGCCCTCAATGACCATCAGGTGAGCGGGAACACAAGCTGTCAAATTCCTTATCGATCAACACCGTCAGTATACCGTCATTCAGGCCCATACGCCTACGACTGCAATAAGTATTGATTTAGAAACCAACCTATCTATCTTTACCAAAAAAAAAGTCTATATTTGGGAATGAAAACAAAGCAGCATTCGCATCTTAAAGCTGCATATAAAATATTGACTGTGACTTTCCAAACTGTGGTGCGAGTGGCCAAACGAGTTGTCGATTTGTAGTTAGTGTGTTTGAGGATTTTGAGACCTCAAAAATCAGCCTTTGCTTAAAATTCTTTTTTAAAAAAACCAAGGGGAGCCTACTTGAATAATTAAAAGTTAGCCAAACGGCAAGTGCCAAGTGTAGGGTTTAAAACTGTTTAATAGACCAATATTCTAGAGATACGTGTTCTGTTCTGTCTGTGCAGTATTTGTTTAACAACATCGTTCCATTTTAAATGCTTTTTTTTCTCCTTTCCTGACGTTTTGTCTGGTGTTGATGCGACGTTATATTTGATGTAAATTGTACGATTTTCTATGGAGGCGACGTTACAGAGCCATTTAATATATTTTAGTTCCGTTCACTGGATGTCGATTTTATTGTTCCCAGCCTTTGTAAAGTGCCAAAAGCGTAACTGTTACTCAACCTCAGTTTTATAGCCGTGTGCTTTGTACAGTGTAATTTTTATTACGTTATTATCAACGATATATTTGCTCCGTTTAGAACCAAAGAACTAATTTATTGGATGCATAGTATTTTTCTAAACCTCGAGATCTCTTTTTTAAAAAAAAGAAGTGACGGTTTATTATTGGTGACCTTAGATGCCGTGAGCGCTCCTTCAGATGAGAGGATTGTAGTGGTTGTTTTAATAACACTTCCTTTTCCGAGTTCAGTTGATCTTAATTGCTGTATTTATCTGAAAAAAACCCCACAATAAATCAGCGTTGTTTTTATTTGCCTTATGTTAGAGTGGCGTTGTGGACGTTTTTTTGGAGAAAAAAAATCTATTGCATGCTGTTTTGTTATTAGTTAAAATCAAACAGTGTTCTCTGTTTCTCTGCTGTTTTCGACTAACTCTAAGTACCGCAGAATTAAATACTGCGGGTTTAAGATACAGAGTTTACCCCATACTGAAAATCATCCCTTTTCTGAGAAACGTTGCTTCTGACTCGCTTCTAAAATGTCAAAAACGAAATGCGTTTTTCTAACAGGCGCAACTAAGGATAAGCAATCTTGTCGCAAAACAATGATCTGAGGCGATTTGGCACTCAGCTCTAAGTTTAAATGACAATTCCTTACTCTCTTGATTATGTTTTGAAATATGATTTCAAATTTTCAAAATATTATCAGCTTTGATAAAATATGCCTTTTCAACTTTAATTATAAGTTATTCCACTTGAGCATTATACAGTGTGCACATTTCACCAATTACAGAACATCTGATCGGCAAAGTTACTTTAAATTAACCGACACTTGCCTTTAAAAGACTGAACAAAAAAAAGGTGCGTAAAATTCTACCTAAAGGCAACCAAATTATTGCCATTTTCGAGGTCATTTTTATCCCCGAATTCGTGTACATTTTACCGCTTCGAACAGGCAGTGTTGTCGACTAAAAAGAACGAGATTTGCAAAGACTAGCAAACAGTTCAGTTTACATGATTTAAAAAATCTTATTATGTTTGACAGGAACTAACCAGAAAGTTGAAAGGCAGTCAGTGCATTTTATTTCATAAATCAGCTTAATCAATGGGCCTCCAAAATTCTGGTTACCTTACACTGGGTAAATTTGCGTGAGGGAAAATTGAATTATTGAGGTGAGACATCTTGTTTGTCACTTGGAGATTTACTATTAATTCAACAAATGGTATTTTGTGAATATAGTCCCCGATTCCATAGGGAAGTGGTGTATTTAATCAAGAAAGCAACTGGTCTACAACGCACTGAGTAGCTGTCAGACTAGAAACCTCAAGAAGGCCCGTGGCCAAATTTTCATTCGGCAGACTCTATTGTAAGCTAACTTTGGCAGGTTTGGACCTGATGAAAGTTATTGGAAAGGGCATGAAGTAAGCCCGAGGTATAATTGACCAAAAGACACGTATGAATGAGTGCATGAACGCTTTATTCAGCAAACATGCGGGCGCTTCTTCAAATCGACCGCTCTGTCTCCTTGTGCACAGAACCCAGGACCAACTGATGGCCCCGGTAGATAGTTGCACCTGTCATTAACAATATACTTGAAAGTCAGCTGCGAATAGTATGCGCAAACATCTGGGGCTGGGTAATCAAAACGGAAGTCTGTCTGGCGCTTTGGGATCCCAGTGATTTGCATGATTCAAATAAACTAAAATGTCCAGTTCAAATTTGGAATAAACGATTCCTCTGTTTCTGTGTGTTTTTAAAAAAAAGCCTTTTAACTACGCGTGCAATTTCATGCCAAGAACCAGGCATGGAAATCGCGTGCATTTTTTCGCCAATCTGAGATCAATTTTGTGTTGGCATTTCTTTTTAAAATATGTTTTCATTTTTCGCACGCTAGTACACTGAACACATCGTAATTAAGCCGAGCAGGCTAAGCAATTTGGCAACGTTTAAAACAAACTATTATTAACAGAAAGATCGACTTAAAATGGAACAGTATCTAACTTTGTATCAATACGATGTGAAATGGGGGCTCTTATATAATGCAGCACGCCTTGAAATGCCAAAGGCGTTTAGGTGATGTAACTTCAACCCCCACTAACAATGAGCATTGAACCCGGATTAGTAAACGATCTGTCCACAAATATCACCTAAAGTCAATCTCAAAGGTGGCCCACTCAGATAAATCCCACTCCCCGCTTTCCCATTGTGTTGCGTCTAATACCGTACAGAGTAAATTGTTAATAGAGCATTTGCTTCAGATTCTACCCTCTTCTCCGGATTTAATTTCTGGGAATAAATAATTAATTTCCATTTCTGTTTTTAAAAATAAACGCCACTCGACCTTACACTGAGAATGATTAATGGTCAAATGTGATCTGAATACAGGAATGCGTTTTCTCCCAGTTTGATATATAAACCATTAGTAAAGGCCTACAATAACAGTATACTCGGGAGTGCCAACTGTACAATCATCTACTATCAATATAAATAGATGTTTTGCACTATTTTCTGCTTTGGTACAAAGATCACTGCCTCGTAACTGGTAGTTGTCCCGTCCGAAGTTAGAACGATAGCTATGCAACTTTGCAAAGCAAACGAATGACAACTGTGCAAGTTTGCAAACAAACGAGCGATAAAAACCCCCTCGGCGCAGTGTGAGCGTGTGGATTAATGACATCAAAAGTTCAGCAGTAATAAGAGAGCCATTGATTGGGCGTTATTCCCCAGGCACAGTTTTAACACGGGGCAAACAGTCCTCATTCAGTCCTCAGTGTAATCGCTTGCCTTTTCTGCAAGCTCACGAGTCTTGTTCTTCACGCAACATTGAGTAGATGGCCACCTGCCTTCAAGGGCCAGAGTTGTTCATCACCGAGATAACAGCCGAATGAGAGCGTCAATGTAATTTTATACATTGGATAGGGTACTTTTTTAACGAGAGGAAACACATGGTAATGCAATTGATACTGTGTATTCTTTAGATTCAAAACAAATCAAGTTTAGACTAGAAAGTACAAAACTAAGAAGTTGTTTTGATGTTAAGAAGGTTGAGGTATTGAAAGTCACGCCGTTTATTTAATCTCTTTGGAATAATTTAAATCATAAACTGACTTTCAGATTACAATGTCGCTGTTTCGACGCATTGTCGATGGCATTGTCCTGGACTATTAATGCTATCAAGGGAATTGGACAGCGGTTTGATGCTGGCGCTCAGATCGTCCTATTTCTTATTTCATATTGATCGTGTCAAATACTGAAATATTTTCGAGGAAGGCAATAAATTCTTAACCCTTTTCATGCAATGGGAAACATGGTTCACTCAGAGTTAAAACTATACAATCTGTGCCCCTTCCTTCATCAATTTTCCAATCACTGCCTATCCTATCTCTTCGGGAAATGGACCCAACGCTGAGGGGGAAAAAGGTGCTGGCATGCATAATAGCGATGTAGGTGGACGCTGTCAGAAATTTGGGAACAATCGTTTCTCAGGCAGGAACAACGAAAGTGGAATTCTTCTCTTTGAGTCAGAGATAGGGAACGTGGAATCAAGCAGGGATGTTCAAAGTCACGGAGGATTTTGATACTCCGCTTGGGGTTGCCAACCCGCTGTTTAAAAGAGGGCACAGCTTCAGCGTGATTGTCTAAAGCAGAGGGGCGACATGACGAAACAAGTCTGTGCGTTTGGTACAGGCATCATTGTGATTGTAGCGCACTGGATAAAAGGCGGTGGAAAAGAGCTTTAATAACAATTTCAAAAGGATTAGTACTTGAAGGAAAAAAGGGGAATGTTTGGAAGACTACCGGGGAAGACTAGAGGAGAAAGACAAACACGGTAACACGTGCAAACAGGCCGCACGGGAATGACAGGGAGAATTAAATCCCTCTGCACAGTACAATTTGAAGGTTCGACGTCGCCACACGCATCACCATTTCAGACAGCAACTTGAAAAAAGATTTTTTTTTTTTTTTTGTCAAAGAACCGACTTTACTGCGTCGAGGCCAGAAACCACACCGATGAGTCAAACAATTGTAATCAGTATTATTTTATCTGTGCCCTTCTTTCCCACTTCCTTCCAGTTTTAGGGACCCACATTAACAAAGTCAGTAACCTCTCAAAAGCGCTTCACTTCTTACGAATTATCCTGAAATGTTGCAACTGCTGTGTAAATAATAGAACACAAATAACTCCAGAAATAGAGAAATAAATATTATAAAAGTCGTTCATATGATCGTAAAAAGGGTATGAAACATGAGCCCAAAAAAACAAAACACGCCACATCTGGCTTTCCTGCGCTAATTTAAAATATATCTAGATATTGTTTGTGGAATAATGTCTGACTGCAATTCATCCATTGCATATTCCATAACAAATTAAAACTCTTTGGGTATATTACTGATATTTTTGGACATTCTACAACAACAACAACAACCCGTCCAAGCTTGAATCTGAACGAGACACTCTATGTGACCAGCCTGAAAGTGTGTCAGCATTTATCCAGTGTTGGAATCTCTGCGAAAGTCATTATTGCATCTCGTATTTCAACTTAAAGTTAATTACTGAAATGACAAGCATAGTCCTTACTGGTTTCAGTCAAGCCTATAATTGGAATACGTAGACTGTAGTGGGTGTTTATCCAAAATGCAACGATCCGAGGGTTATGACAATAACGGTATTAATAACGATAGTCCCAATCAGCATCACGACTGTTGCACGTAACACACACACACACACACACACACACACAACAATTTCACGTGACGGGATCAGTTTCAAGTCGGACTGAATATCCTTTGCGCCGATATTTACAATTGTTTTTATTATTCTTGCCTAGATTTCCCAGATGATGCGTCCATTAAACCAAAGACTTTCAAATAAATAGCCACACGAAACATTTATCTCGACGCAAGTTAGGCGACCTTTCAGGATCGCCTTAGCATGTGATCGATCTCAACTTGGTCCAATACAAATCAGTGTGCGCAGGTCCGGCTATGGTTAGGATAACTCTGAGGTAAACTCGTCCAAACATCCCCAAAACGATAACTGATGAGTTGACCGAAATTTAACAAAAAAAACCCCCATCAAACTATAAACAAAAAGGTGCAAGAACTGTAAAAAATGCGATAAAATTGAATAACAAACTTTACACTTTGAAACCTTTACACCTTTACTTTAAAGGTAAATTAAGTGATTTGCTTATTGATTAAAATCTTTTAAAAATAAAACTGCACATTTTATCGGTCAAATTGATGAAATATA
This sequence comes from Rhinoraja longicauda, assembly GCF_053455715.1. Classification (NCBI taxonomy): domain Eukaryota; kingdom Metazoa; phylum Chordata; class Chondrichthyes; order Rajiformes; family Arhynchobatidae; genus Rhinoraja; species Rhinoraja longicauda. Next base: position 30,042,063 of record NC_135958.1, read on the forward strand.
TAAAGAACTGTGGACAACGTGAAAGATCACGTATTCTAATTCTTAAAACGGAACTAAAATCTCCAGCCATAGGTAAACAGGATGTCTACTTTTGGCATTTAATTTTGTCTCTAAACTAAATTTAAAAAAAAGTTTCTGTGCTTCTGCGTTTGGAAAATAGCGTGAATGCGTTGTTCCAATCCTGAAGAGGTTAACAGGATATGTACACGTTGTGGCCATTTTTTAACATCTTCATCCCAGAAGAACAAAGAACCCAATTGTTAAACTGATCATAAATATATGCAAAATAAAAATGTCATTTCCAAGCTGACTGTTAAAGACTGCAACATCCTTTTGGGGGGGGGGGGGGGGGGGGGGGAGGGAGAGGAGGTGGGGTGGGAGACGATTTTCGCGAGAAATTGTGTAGAAAGATTTTTTTTTAAACTTAAGAACCTTGCGATCCATTTAGATTTGTCTAATTGTTTCAAGCGCATTCGGGTCCCTTGAGGTTTTGTTCCTGCCTTCCACTTGTACAGCAGCTCACATCACAGGGATGTCTTGAGTGGTGGAGCAGGGAGGGTATGAAATTGATCTGCAACTGACAAGCAGGTCATTGTTGAGGCATTGTTCAGCTTTTGGTATTTGTTACAATGTTGCCGTGTTTCAAAACGCGTTTTTGGTCTTTGTTATCAATCCAGTTGCTTACAAGTGATGGAAGAAAGAGATAATTCCCAATCAAAGATATCGCAGCATTCTTCGCATTTCCAGTTAGATCCACTCAATGAACAGAGAGTCCAGCATTTATGTAATCATTAGACAGCTGTGATTACTTACAAAGTTGTTGTAATCCCCATCCCTGTTGTAAACAGGAAAAGCATGTAATATAAAGCAAGAGGCACATATTAACAATGAAACTGGTCCATGAAAGAGAAACTTTTTATTTAGCATTCTTTGCCAAGTTCCCCTTTTATGGAATCTTGACGCTTGGAACTTTCCTCCTTTGCAAGTGCTCTTCCTGACAGCCTCCGGCCCATTTTATACTCCGCAGATGGTTATACAAAATGACCAGCTGCGTGCAACAACAACGATCACTGCGAGAATATAGCACTTTACGATTAAAGTTCCCGCGATTACGGGATAGGCGTCGAATAAAGGATCAATGCAATATTTCCACACGTTAAAATGCTTGTGTCGACATTGCAGTCTTATGAATATAGGTAGTGACTCCGTGTGCGAGTGTGTTTGTGTGTGTGTGTGCGCGCGTTCAGAACATCAGCGGTGGACGTGATATTTCAAACATCAGGTCAGTGCGTTTATGTATTGGGTGCCCGGAAATTTTTCCAAATAAACACAGCTTGATTCAACTTGGGTGGGCAGACTTATCAACAGACTAATTCTATAAACAAATGAACGAACAACCAAGTAAGCGATTGGTTGGTACCTCGCAGACACGTGGAGATAGCCTTGGCTTTTTTTTTGCAGTGAAATTTAATTAATGTGGGTGGGCTGGGAATAAAACGACTGTTTATCATAGACAATTTATTTTCCAGTGCAAAGTCAACATAAAATAGCAACTTACAACAATTATTTAACATTTTAAGCCGTGACGAAGGGACAAAGTGGGAACAATCTTAAGAGAGCAGTGCTCACATTTGCTGAACTGTAGCGCACAGGGTACGCATCGGACTCCTGCTAGACCACGTTTTTTATTCTGTTGTAAACTGTGAATTCTTCTGGAAGTTTGAAAGAAACGAAGAGTTGGAAAGGTTTGCACAGGAATCGCTATGAACCATATCTATGGCCAGCAGTTGCAGCAGCTGAAAGGGTCAGGACCTGCTCTATGCTTGAATCGTGGTGCTTCAGTCTACCTGTACGGAGGGGACAATGGGATATTCTCTTTGGAGTTCGAGGGCAACAACGTGATGAGCAGACAGGAGCCTCCTCAGAAGCCACCTTACAGTTACATTGCTCTGATTGCCATGGCTATCAAGAGTGTCCCAGACCAGAGAGTAACGTTGAATGGCATCTATCAGTTCATCATGGAGCGCTTCCCATTTTACCATGACAACAAGCAAGGATGGCAAAACTCCATCAGGCACAACCTGTCACTGAACGACTGCTTTATCAAAGTCCCTCGGGAGAAGGGCAAGCCCGGCAAAGGGAGTTACTGGACCCTGGACCCCAGGTGCACCGACATGTTTGAAAATGGGAACTACAGACGGAGGAAAAGAAAGGCCAAGACTCAGGGAACCCAGGATCAGAAAGAGCCAAAGAGAAGCAGAATCGAAATCGTTGAGAAGTGTACAGTGGCTGGCGATTGTCCCAAATCCGCATCCGATCGCGACATCAAAGGCCGGCCCGCCTCGTCTGATTCTGATCATGTTAGGCACGCAGGTGATTTGCCAGACAATGTTAATACAGGCAATGTGAAAACCGAAAGTGGCGCAGAAAGTCAAGAAGATTGCCATCTTCTGTTAACACCATCGGATCCCAAGCGCAAAGGTGACCAGACATTGAAATGTGGCGGATTAACATTTCTTTATCCGTTTAGTGCTGAAGCACTTGACCAGGCCGCGACCCACCGTGTCCAATCTGGGATTTGGACCAACCTATCAGGGCCTCCTTGTGCCGTGTCCACCTCTCTTCCAGCACCCACCCCTATTCAATCTGGATTGAGATGTACCCCAGGGGAAGGGAGATCCTTCGATAACGTTAGCCAAGGTGGCGAAACACCAACAGGGGATTTCACAGGAGGCTGGCCGACATCATCTGAGAAACCCTCTCTGTCTCAGATGTCACCTCGGAGAAACAACTCGCCGAAAGATGAAGGGACCTCTGGAACCCAAAGTTTTGGGCCGTCATCACTGGTTGGAGACGAGAGTCACGGGAGCAGAGAACAAAAACCTGAATCTAGCCACATCCCACACGCCGAAAAACCGAAGAGTTTTAGCATAGAAAGCATCCTATCTAAGAAAAGTCACCACGACGACAGCGGTAATGCAACCGAACGGGTCGATAAATCCCCGGGGCGTACAAATTCGAAGCTAAATTTAGGGATCCAATCCAATAGATGTTTCGGCAGTTCGCTTTTAGATACCTCGCCAAGGGTCTCCGCAGCGTTTAACACCACCTTGCCGTTTGATACACATCAGTTACCTGGTAAATATTGTCAAATCGGGTTTCCGTTTTATTCGTATTTTCCACTGACTTGTTCTGAATCGTGTTTTAATTTTAAATAGATCACAAATTTATCAAACACGCACCCAAATTCCACCTGTGGTCCTCGGGCCGATTTTATTACCAAGGTGTATTACGTGATCTTAAGAGTGTAGCCAGTTGCCAGTTTAATATTCAGACGCCTCCAACATCTAGATACGTTAGTTTTACAAAACAATTGTTGTACAGCAGTTTAAATTTCCGAGTACATAAATCCTCTTAATCATCTATTAGGCGACTTTTATGATTGTAGAGTTGCCTTGCATATACAACTTGCCTTAAAGTGTCACAAGCACCCTAATGCTTTCACGTACAGAAAGCTAGATGGGATATGGTTTTAGCTCCTGTATCACAGAAGACACGTATTTCCATTGATGAATATTTAGGTGATAGAGTTTTCATTAGTCCATTAGTAAACGTCACGCTTGCTTAAGACGGCATATCATGATGTCAACCATTTTATGAGACAGACCCCAGCTGCCCGTGTTAATGTATACCTGACCCAGCCTTGCTCTTATCAACGCTGTTTCTCTCTCCCTGCCACGCCAATTCGTACAAAAAAAACGATTGCCACCAAGTATAAAGTTTGGTTATTTTATTGGTTTTGTAACAGGAATACGAATATGTATTAAACGATTTTGATTAAGTTGTATCACTTCTATTTTTATTAAATGAGTTAATGGTTTTAATTGTGTTGCGTTGCTGTTTATTTTTATTTTTTTTACACACGACGGAAAGGAAGGCGATTGATTACATACTTCATTCAGGTAATTGATAAGAGAGTGGGGTGGCAAGGACGGGCGCTCCTTGCTCGTCCGCTCCAGTGAGATGGAAATAAATATCCTAACTTTTAAGGCGGAACGGCTCCTACATTCAGCTGCCTCGCACAGTTAGAGGCAACGTCAAACAATTTAGACAAAATCATGGATTCGTTGAGTTGTTAAATTCAAGCAAGTTTGACACAGGCGAACAAGTCGCATATTTTCCTTAAAATAATCTCGGCAGAGGGTCGACAATACTCGTCGCAGGGTACAGATCGCAACACCAAACCTAGCCATAGAAAGCTCAAAACATTGGTGAGATATAAATAGTATATTATTTACATTAAACAATACATATATTTATTAATGAATCATTGATTAATTCAAGGATTAATGATATTAATTCATATACTATCGAATGTTAGTAATCAATCACTAATATTGAATGATTAAAGTCCTTCAATAATCCAAACATCTTGTATTTATGGCATTTCAAGCACCAGGATTAATACAAGACCGACTCATATATTTTTTTTCAGAGTCTGAATTCCCCCCTAATTGAGTTATCCCGTTTTACAAATATATATCACCCCCCCCCCCCCCCCTCCCCCACAGTTATTGGGATAATGCAACCACATACACTGATTTCTTTCTCCCGAAAGCGACGCCCTTTGAAATTTGTTACAACGATTGCGAGTCGGTGGGAGAGTGAACACGGAGCAAAGGACAGGCTTCTGCACTGATGGTGGGGTCCCGCGTTGGAACAATGCGTCCTTTCAAAGAGCGCGGAGTTCCCAGAGCACAGGAGAATTTGGGGCTTTCTTTGAAAACGCAGCCCGCTGCACATCGGAATATATTTCTTTTAGTTTTATGCCCGTAATCTAATTAATGCTTCAATACTATTTGTGTCCGTTTGACAACGGTGGAGAGAAAACTCACCCCATTATTGGGTGGATGGGGCTTCTTTTACGCAAAACATACATGATTATTAATAATTTAAACTCGGGTGACAATTATTTAAATTCTTTTTAATCTTCTAATTTCCATAGCGTAATTAAATTCACCATCTGCATTTTAAATTCAATTTATTCCGATGATCTGCAAACTGGGATGAATATAGTTAGGAACCCGAAGGCCAGTACGGACACTGTGGGCCGAAGGGTCTATTTTCGCGTTATAAGAATCCATAATTCGATGACTTTATTCAAATAAATTTAAAATTAATCAATATGAAAGGTATCTCATACATGTATGACATTAACCATTCTTTCCCCTTCGTTGGCACGTTTTCCCTTTAATAAAGCCATAGATCTAAACATTCCTCCAATAATTAATGATCGTTTATCGGAATACACACATTTTCTAAACTTAGTCCACCAGCTGAACTTGACCAATTTACTTAATTAAGGCGCAACGACTAACTTTCCCCGGTGCTTTATTTAAAAGTTTCACATGGACTAAAAATGCGAACGGATGCGTTGAAATTCATTTAAATGTGTCCAATGTCTCACTTTGGAGGTTATCTCGAAGTGAAGGCCCGTCTTTGCCGTTCTCAAAGAAACCCCTCTTCAGGTGCCTGCAGTTTGACCCGTAAACAAGGGGCGAGACCAATAATTGGCAAAACAAACTTCAAACTAATGTCGCCATCAGATCACTGAGAGTTCAAGGTAACACTACTGTCCCTGGTGCGTGAGCGTTAAAAAAAAAGAGCGGTTTATTTTATTGTAACATAAAAGGAAATAAATACATCTCTTGGTTTTCGGTTACGATTGCTCCCAGGATTTTTGTTTTTATATGTTTGCACTGTGCAGATGAGGAATGTGCATTAAAGTAAATAAACTTCATCAGATTTTTTGCAAAGAACCAAGAGATTTGCAAGTATTTCCTGTTTAGAAGGTTTTTTTAAACCCAAATGCTCTCATGCACAGAACAGTTCCTTTCCAAATAATTCTATACCATGAACTTCAAAGTACACTTCACCAAGTAAATCACAAAATGATAACACAATCAACATAAATTTGCAATGGTTATGAACTTTGAGAGCCACACATGCCTTTTACATAATTAGACCTTGAAAGTTTACAGGTATTTGCACAGTGTATATAAATGCTTCTTCACATATGCATCAACACAGGATAGACAGACCAAATGGAAAAAGTAACATTTCTGCAGAGATTAATTAGCCAGACCTCAATTTTAAATTAACAATCCGAGTTATTTATCTGGATTTAACTAGACTTTATTTACGGAGAACGCACATTGTGGATTGACCACATATACATTTGATTGCCGGGCATGTATATATAATCAAGTAGATAGTCCCTCTATGAAAATTGCTTTCCCCAGTCCTTCCAGAAGGATTTAAATAGGCAATCATTTTCATGAAGATAACCCCTGACATGCTTTTCACTAATATTATGGCAAGGAACCCTCTCACCCTTATTGTGTCATGCTCAGAGAGTTTAGTGATGTGGGCACCAGGCAGGGAAATAGATTTGGAGCCAAAATTAGATTAGCCATGATCTTATTGAATGGTAAAGTACTGTATGTTGGAGAGATTGTTCATCCTTCTCTGGCCACTATTTCATCTGATCATTTATTTTGAAGAGAAAGAGGCTACATTTGTAACTAATCATCCATGCATCCATACACATACACTCTAATTGCATTGCCAAAGGAATTAAAGTTGCTAAAATGTTTTATTTGTATGAAGAAATAATATGAACAAAATACATTGAAACAGGAGTGGGCTATGTCAGCCTGCCTGTAATAAGGTCACAGTGGATCTTTCTTGCCAGTGTGACTTTTCTGCACTAACTCCATTAGATCTAAAAACCTACCGATCTTCACCTTGAGTAGACTCAGTGACTGCGCTTCCACTGCCCTCTCTGCAAAGATGGAGATGAGCCGGCCTGGGATGCAGTGCTGGCAAGAAAGAAGCTGGGGGTATGTAATAATAATAATAATAATAATAATATTCATTTATTGTCGTTGCAACAAGTGCAACGAAATTAAAAAATAGCAATCCTGTTTCCAATACCTTGAAATTTATGAAATTTAAAATACTTTTGCCTCAATCTTAGCAATCCATCACACAAAGATTTGCCACACACTGGGTAAAAAATGTATTTTCCTCCCTGCTAAGAATGGCCATAACCTTATTTGTGACTCATTGTTTAGGACAGAGTTGGATCAACACAGTAGCTACATGTCAAGTCCTGTAAGGATTTTATACTTTTTAAATGAGATACTTCTCTTAAAGTTAAGAGAGTAAAACCTTGTCTGTTTAAAATCTCTTCACACAACAAACCCACAATCACAGAAATTGATCTGATGAATCTTTGCAGTATTCTCTCTTGTCACAAGGAGAGATACCTTCTCTAGATCGGGAGACGTACGTAAAACACCAGGACCATTCTCACCATCGATCTTTATAGTTGAATCAAGAAGTCTTTACTTTTTGCAATAATAAATAATTAGTATCATTTACTAATAAAGGCAGTTAGCAGTGACACCTGACAAATGATCTGCAAATAAATACTGAACTAAGAAAATGTGAAATAGGAACTCCCTCCTTGCTTCCCATTTAATTTAGCATGATTAAGGAAAGATAAAGAAATCATTGGAACCCAAAATGCAAGTGGACCATTCGGTCTGTTGTCACATTTAGTCAGATTCTGGATGATCTATATATTGACCACCCTGCCCCTAACTTTGGGTCAATAAATTTTTTCCCACAGCTAGCAAAAAATCCATTGACCTGAGATAGAAAGTTATTATGGTAAAACTCGGATAATCCAGCATCTTTGGGACTTTGCAATGGCTGGACTAGGACGTCAATACCTGCATATCAAGCTCTGCTCATTATCTGGTTAATGCTCAACAAATGAATTTTAGGTAAAGTGTAATTTTTGGTACCAGGTTGGAAAATAGGCTAATTTATGGTCAATGAGGCTTCACAAAATGGTATATGATAAATTATGAAAATGATGTTGCCTAACGGATGAATGGTCACTTGGAGAATGCAAACAAGACTTCAGTTCAACAGCTCATCCAAGAGGTGACAAATTCCAGAGAGCTACACCATTGTGTTTAATTTAGATTATCTGATTAACTTTCTAGTCCAGGGTTTGGATACACAACTTCCCAACACAGGCAGACATGCTACTGTTGGATCACTTAAACAATAGTGCTATTGATAAGGAATATGATAAGGAATATCATTACGGCATCAAAGGGAGTTTATGTAATTTAGTCAATTGACTGTTTGTACAAAACAAATACAATTGTGTTTATTATTTACAGCCAGTTAAATGACTGCAAATTACATAAAGTGATTGATGTAAGTTTTAACCAGAAGGTTCGTGGATAAACTGCACAAAAGTTCATCAGTTTGACCAAGTCAAATTGTAGCTACTTTTTTTTTGTCAGTAAGTGTTGAATTCTTTCAAAATTATTTTGATCAACTACAAATTATATTGGTAACTACAAAATGCACAAATTTATGCGGTGCAAAGTTAAAAAAAAAAATCAAATGCATTAACAATCTTAGTAACTTCAAATACAAATGATTTAGGATGTTGGCATAATTTGAAACCAGTCTATTCTGGAAACACTCCATTAATCCATAAATACCCCATAAATCGATTGTCACTTAACCTGACAGAAGGAAATAAAATTATGAGAGTCATAGATAGAGTAGACTGTCAGAATCTTGGATCTAGGATGGAAAATCAAATACTAGCATAGCTTTAGGATGAGAGGGACAAAGTTTATAGGAGATGTACTGGGCAAGTTTTTTTACACAGAGGGTGGTGAGCTCATGGAACAAGCTGCCGGGTGTGGTGGTTGAGGCAGATACAATAGTGGCATTTAAGAGACTTTTGGATAGGCATATGGATATGCAGGAAATGGATTATGTGCAGGCAAATAAAACTTGATCTTTGCATCACGTTTGGCACATATTTTTCGATCAAAGTACCCATTCTTGAGCTGTACTGTTCTATGTTCTATCTACTTTCTATATTTTGGTAAAAATGGTGCAGGCTGGAATTATTCTCCATTTGTCTGGAGAATAATCTACTCTTCTTTAAAAAATGTTATAATGTCTTAACATTTTTCTGAATCGCAAGCCGAGTAATAGATAGAAACAAGGAACTGCAGATGCTGGTTTGTGCCAAAGATAGAAGCAAACTGCTGGAGTAACTTAGCGGGTCATGCAGCATCTCTCGAGAAAAAGGATGGGTGAAGTTTCGGATCGGGACCCTTATGGCCCAATATCACCCATCCTTTTTCTCCAGTTGAAACAAGGTACATAATTTTCCTTTTCTTCAGAGATGCTGCCTGACCTGCTGAGTTGCTCCAGCACATTTTGTCTGTCTTCAGTATAAACCAGCATTTGCAGTTCCTTCTTACATATAACTACAGATTTATTAGTTTTATTAATAGATGACTGTGCAGGTTCCAACCTAGCCCGCAAAAGTGTGGGGGGTGGGGGGAACGACTGTGTTTAGAAAACTGTGTATAAAACGCCAATCTATTCTGGAAAGTTGAGAATCCAAATTACCTTTTGTCCATAAATACCCATTTGCCATTGTAACTTTAAACATCCTAGATCGACACAAAATGCTGGAGTAACTCAGTGGGACAGGCAGTATCTCTGGAGTGAAGGAATGGGTGACATTTCGGGTCGAGACCCTTCTTCAGACACTGAGTATGAAGAAGGATCTCAACCAACATCTGCAATTCCTTCCTACACATTTAAACATCCTAGTGTATATTGCTGATTGTGGTTTTAAATTGAAGTACCTTGCCTCTCAGGTTGTAGAAGTTAACAATGCATGGAAGCTATCCTCAGCTTTGGTACATTGTCAGCTATTTCCAAAACCACGAGACCAATAGTTAACGTTGCACTAAGTATCTGTGTACTGCTGCTCCTTAGGTTACAGAAGCAAATGCGATGTTTAATAGTGTCATCAACCTTCAACACGAGGGCATGACAACGCCCTCAGGTCCTCCTGTGAACAATGGAACTCGATGGATTAAGCAACTTTGTAAACAAAAAGAACTGAAGAGGCTCTGTAGAGATAGAAATTCTCTTTTGATCAATACATTTTTGCAATGTTATAACTCAAGCACATTTTGTTTTGGTTTTTAGCATTCAGTGATTGCATTAATATCATTTATGCAGTTGTCGGGTTTCAGCTAGTCTTCTGAATGGTGTCTTTGACTGTATTGTAAATTTACTACAAGACCTCTTCATGGAAATAATTCATGTTTCCAACTGTGAGTTTTATTTCAACTGTGAAATTAAATAGATTCTCCATGAAGCTATGGCAATGGTTATTGTAACACTATTGTTTTTGTTTAAATCAGCAAAGGTGTGTACGAACCCAATATTTACCTTTATTCTTATTATATTTTATATTTGGAAACAAACTACGGATCCAGAAATGTAACTCTATGAATTCATTATCCTTTCTTGGTCAACTCGATCTCAATCCTTTTGCCATGGACAAGATTGGTGATATACATTGTGCATTTTGCCTAAGATAGCAAAATAGCTCTCTTTCAGAAGACACAAGAGATGGTAGATAATGGAATCTTAAACAAAAAAATAAACTGCTGGAGGAACCCAGAGAGTCAGACAGCATCTGTGAAGCGAATGGACAGATGCTGTTTTGGGTTGGGTCCTTTCTTCAGATTAATCTTTTTCTCTCTCTCTGAAACACTGGGAGTTTGTGCAATATATTGGTCAACAATCTCTTTTTTTAATCCAAAGTATACTGAGTGTGATTTTGATTAAAAATGAACTTTATTATATCAGCAAACAATATTATATCAGAGGTATAAGAGGTGACTGGTCCAATATGTCTATTTCAATCCCACTCCAAAGCCAAAATTATTCTCATTAATTGCTCTTTAGGGGTTCATCCTATTTTATTTGCTTTGATGTCATTTTGAACTTGATGTACTTTAAGATAAATTCAGCCATGCAAGTACTTATTTATTTTCTATTTTTTATGGTCGTATGGCAAATCTCAATCATCTAGCATACAGTGTTTGCAATTAAAGTGGTGAAAATATCATAACTACATTCATTTTGTTTTACAGTGTTTTATAGATCATATTGGCTAATGGCACTGACTGACATGAACAGGCAAATACTGCTTGTGTGTTGAACTAATGGAACTCAAGTAAGCCGTAGTCAGATGTACATCTTTATCATTATAAGCCATGGTTGTAATTTTGTAACTCATGAGTCACCTTAATTTTTGTTTGATATATTGACTCATACCACGATGTATTTATAAGATTCATACCAAGTAATAGATGCTGGATTAGATGCTGTTGCATTTCTGCAACACTATTATGGATTTTATATCAGATCTACAATAACAAAACTAATCCTATTGTTGAGTGTCCTACAAAATCCCAATACAGAAAATGAAATGGAGTGGTTAGGCTACTATAAGACCTGGGGGTTGGTTATAATGATGCATAGCTTATTCAGGTAATGGAATCTGTCATTATGGAAAACCAGTGCTTTGCTTAATGAAGACCGTGGACTTTGTATCCTTTCATCTGAGCTGCAAGGAGGACAATGGACAGCATGATGATGAATGAGCTGGTGCTTGGTGAGTGAGTGTGTTAACCATGCTCTAAATAAAGATAATAACCTGCCAAATATACCTGAAATATGTTGGATAAGCTCTGAAATATGTAGCATAGCTTTCTTTTCCAGGGAAGAATAACCTAAAAGATGGCAATTATGTCACATGCCCTGAGTTGATCATTACAGAGGCTGGAAAATGGGGCTTATTGATCATCAAAACTGAAGGGTCTCGACCTGAAACGTCACCGATTCCTTTTCTCCAGAGATACTGGCTGAGCCGCTGAGTTACTCCAGCATTTGTGTCTATCCTTACAATACCCACCAGTAGCAGTTAAGATAGTTACAATGAGCTCTCTGTGTTGATTCTTATGGAAAGTTTTAAAACTCTAAATCAGCTATAAACAATTGTGGATGCCTTGCAGTATCACACGTTTTTTTCGCCCTCAAACTACTTCCTCTGTTTTAGATAGATTCAGCTCTGTGTACAATAGAATAATGTGACACTTTGTTAATCAATTCATTGCACAATCATCATAACAATGACCCTTTTGTTCACACTGTCATAATTGAGATGTTATGTGCATCACTAAAGTAAAGACTAAGTTATATATGGGACAGCAATGAAATGGTAATGCATGGTGGTGCAGCAGTAGAGTTGCTGCCTTACAGTGCCAGAGACCCGGGTTCGATCGTGTACAGGATTTGTGACCGAGTAGGTTTTTTTCCGGGTGCTCCGCTTTCCTCCCACACTCCAAAGGCATACATTGGTTAATTGGCTTCGGTAAAAATGTAAAATTGTCCCTTGTGTGTAGGATAGTGCGGGTGTAGGGGGAATCACTCATTGGTGTGGACTCGTTGGTGGGCCGAAGGGCCTGCTTCCGCACTGCACCTCTAAATTAATATAAACTAAATTAAACTAAACTGAACTAAAAGCGCTCGGTTTTGATGTCCATATGTGGTTCTAGTTTCACTCTCATAGTTTATGCCACCATCAGCATTGCTTGATTTAACCTTTGCCTTGAATCAGAAATTGAATAGCGATACATTGCAGAAAAGCCCAGCAGTGCTTATTCTGGAGGCCACCAGAGCTGTTATTGATGGTTGCACATAATTGAGTGATCTCTGGGTCTTTTGCTTCAATCAGTGCTGACAACATAAACAAACACATGAGCAGGCACTGGGCATTTACACAGAACACCATTCCTTCTTGCACGGCGTTTAAAATATTTTGAACACCTTCACAAGAAATTAATTAGCTCCTCCGTTGAATGTGAAAACACCATACAGCAATGCAAATTAATGCCCTACAATTGCATGCACACCATCTCTATCAAGTCTCATTTGTTTGGACTGAGTGGCACCAAGTTTTGTTGCAAACTGCTTTGATGTATCTAATGCTACACTTATATTATTGGTGCTGGTTTGGGGACATTGTTGAATATTCAGAACTGATTTATTTTGCTCATTTATCAGCACATTAATGTCAGGACAAATCAGATATGGCCATATTCAATTATTTTTAAACATGCCAACAGAGTTCTGTTCAAAGGCACACACTTCCCAGTGACATTTCATATCTTAATTAGAAACCTAAAGATGTTCATAAAACTCATTCATTTTACTCAAAGTTTAAAGTTCAAAACAGTTAGGTACCAGTGGGAGAAAATTAAATCAGTCTCACTTTCCCAGTCCTGATAAAGTGCCCCAGACCAGACGTATTACTGTTTCTCTTTCTCCAGGAGCTGCCTGACCAGCTGAACAGTTCCAAGATTTTCTGCTTTCATTTCAGGTTTACAGCATCTGCAGTTTTTGATTGTTATTTTACTTTCAAAGTTCCTGCTCCTTCTCATCTCGTGCTGGAAAGGTTGTTTGTGGGCAACAGTGACCAGGAAGGAAAACATCAAAGGCATGGTGATGCATGTTTAAATCAGCACAGATGTCCCTGGTGGTGGATGTTGGAGGCTTTGGGGAAAGCTAATAAATAAATCTTGGTACTGAAATCACTTGCTCCCAATCATATTCAAGATTCATTTGAAGGATTTAAGTGTTGCTGGCAAGACCTCCTCTTCACCATAGTCGTTCTCAAGATGGTAATGGTAATCTGTCTCTCAAGCTACTTCAATCTGTGGAGTGAAGATCTTCCTACCGTGTTGTTCCATCAAGAGTTCTGGGATTAGACTGATCAAAAATGGTAGAATATTGTTTTTGTGATCTCCTGTAACAATCATTCATGATACTGTGTTTGCGAAGAGCTGTCGAAGAAGTCTTGGTGACTTTTTATGGTGCATCTGATGGGCTAATACATCCTGCAGCAACAGAAAACCACTGTTGAAAGAAGTAGATGTTTTAGGAAGGTTGATAAAATTAAGATTTAGTGGACGGTGTCGGGCTGACATGTTGGAATTGCTCATCTTCAAGCAACTGCAAAGTGTTCCATCATATCCTTGACATTTGTCTTATTGGTGATAAAGTGTCTCTGGGTTTGTTTGGAAATGATCCACTTAATGTGTCTAGTTTGCAGAGTGTCTAGGTTTACCCATTTACCAAAGATAGTTGACATCCAGAATTCATGTTAAAGAGAGCCGAGGAAGACAGAATCCTATTAAGGAGAAAGATAGGAAACAAGAGAATAAGAAGGACCCACATATCTTAACTTTCCTGCCGATGTCCATTTACCAATAGCTTCATAGTATCTTTCTCTTTACATCAGTTATATTTTAGAGTTACTGCGCAGAAACAGGCCCCTCTGTCACCAAGTTCGTGCTGACCAGCAAACCCCATACACTCGCACTATCCTATACACCAGGGACAATTTACAATTTTTACTGAAGCCAAACATGTATGTCTTTGGAGTGTGTGAGGAAACCGGAGCACCTGGAGAATATCCACGAGGTCACGGGGAGAATGTTCCAACTCTGTATGGACAGCACCGGTAGTCAGGATCAATCCCGGATCTCTGGCAGCAACTCTACCGCTGCGCCACATTGTTGAACTAAGAAATGGAAATGAATTATTTTTTAAAATTTCATCAACTGGTATTTATTTATTTTGTTTACAAGTTCCAATTAGCTCTAATTTGTCTATTTATAAGATATAAAAGACCTTGATCAAATCACTTCTCAAATGTCAGGCACTGTTTAAATCTGTTCTCCATATCTGTCTTAGAGCATTTTCAGTTTCCATTGTTCCAGCAGCCACTGAGTAATTTTGGATCATATTGCTTCTGCTGTGTTATTTATAGCAACACACTTATCCATCAAGGCACTTCAAAGTAATAACTTATTTTCTTGGCAAGCCAGCATAAACTCAGCTAATGATGACTTTCTCAAAGAAATGTAGCTTTTTTTTTGATAGTCAAAGTTTTCCCTTTGATTTATTTGGAAAAATGATGTGTACGCCCAACAGCTCAAGATCAATTTTAGAGATGCAGCGCGGAAACAGGCCCTTCTGCCCACCGAGTCCACATCGACCGTCGATCACCCCAAACACTAGCACTATCCTACACACTAGGGACAATTTACAATTTTACAGAAGCCAATTAACCTACAAATCTGTACATCTTTGGAGTGTGGGAGGAAACTGGAGCATTCGGGGAAAACACACAGGGAGAATGTACAAACTCCATCGAGACAGCACCCGCAGTCAGAATCGATGGCGTTGTAAAGAGCCTGTCCCACTTTAGGCGATTTTAAGGCGACTGCCGGCGACTGTCAAAGTCGTAGCAGATCGCCGAACTTTTCTTTTACCCGACGACAATGACCACGACAATGCCGAGTCAGGTCGAGATTACAGCGTCTTCGGGAAACATCGCGAAATTCCCACGCTGTCAATGCTTCTCTGGCGTCCTAATTTTCGCTGAAATCACTGACAAGTCGGTAAGTACTTGAGAGTTTTGAACTATAACATCTTGTATGGGTTACTTAAAACCAAGCTTCACTGTAACAAGGCATAAACTGGATTTACTTCCAGTTTACTAATAACTGTATTTAAAAAATATATTTTATAAGTGGTTAAGTGGATTTTTGTGAAAAGTGTGTGGGCATTCTTTGAAAATGTACAGGAGATGCATATCTGGTTTCTGGGTTGCATATCTGGGTTGGGAACCCACTTTAAATGTAATGGCTGATGGCCATAAACATCGCGAAATTCCCACACTTACCTGACCGTCAAACTGTCGCCTCCAATCTACGTGTCAAATGTTCTGACGGTAAATAAATTGGTTAAACACATGCATTTTACGGTATTTTGAAATAACTTCACTTATTTTAATATTATGTGCTTCTAAATGCATCTAAGAGAACCTATCAAACCTGGGGACAGCAGGCGACAGCGCCCGCAATAAGCAACGATACCTGGCGACAAGCCAGCTGTCGCCGAGAAATTTCACTCCGGATGATTTCTCAGCGACGCGCTGAAATCCACTACGATTCTTGGAAGACTCCTCACGATCATGCCCGCGACACCCGGCGAACTGTCGGCGACAGCCTAGTCGCCGGCAGTCGCCTTAAAATCGCCTAAAGCGGGACAGGCCCTTAAGGCAGCAACTCTACTGCTGTGCAACTGTGCTGCCGTAAAAGGCAGTGAAAAAGGGAGACGGCCATTTTTGCTTGTGAAGTTTAAGGTAGGTGTGTCACACCTGAAACATGAAAGGGCTGCTGAGACCGCAGCAGGATATGATGTTAATTAATTCCGTATTAATATATGCCTCTTTAATAACACAATTATGAAACAGAACCATTGCAAGTTGTGAAACACTATCATGTAATTACACAAATAATGACATTAATTTTTCATGGGTTCCATACCAAATACTTGTACCAAAGACATCTCGGACTTGCAGGAATTAAAAGGACCATCTTTTATTCAAAGTTTCTCAGCTCAAAACAGAGAGTCTCGAGTCACCCGTTCCAATGACAACACTACAATAACATTGACAACACTACAATAACATCCTTGCTATTGAGGCAGTGCAGCGTAGGTTCATGAGGTTAATCCCTGGGATGGCGGGACTGTCATATGAGAAAAGATTGGAAAGACTGGGCTTGTATTCACTGGAATTTAGAAGGATGAGAGGGGATCTTATAGAAACGTATAAAATTATAAAAGGACTGGACAAGCCAGATGCAGGAAAAATGTTCCCAATGTTGGGAGAGTCCAGAACCAGGGGCCACAGTCTAAGAATAAAGGGGAGGCCATTTAAAACTGAGGTGAGAATAATCTTTGTCACCCAGAGAGTAGTGAATTTGTGGAATTTGCCACAGAAGGCAGTAGAGGCTGGATGAATTTAAAAGAGAGTTAGATAGAGCTCTAGGGGGTAGATCAAGGAATATGGGGAGAAGGCAGGCATGGGTTACTGATTGTGGATGATCACAATAAATGGCAGTGCTGTCTCGTAGGTCCAAATGGCCTCTTCCTTCACCTATTTTCTATTTTCCTACGTTTCTGTTACGCTTTCTGTAATTAAAAAAAAAATGTAAATGGATATTTTTAAGGCAGAAATTGACAGATTCTTGATTAGTACAGGTGTCAAGGTTTATGGGGAGAAGGCAGGAGAATGGGGTTGAGAGGGAAAGGTGGATCAGTCGTGATTGAATGGCTGAGTAGACTAGTTGTGCCGAATGGCCTAATTCTCCTCAAACATTGCTTTCCTCAATTGACCAAATGCTGTGTTGCCACATCGAGGGAGATACTGGATCTCACCATTGATGATTGTCTTTGCAAGAGATTTGGGAAGTTGTTTATGTTTGCCATGACATGGCCATGAACCTTTATTGTCAGAGGGTAGTGATGTGCAGTGGTGAGCAGATTGATTCCAGACCTTGGTCTTGCAAGTGTTCAATGTAAGGTCCATCCTCTCACATACATTGTTGGATGAGTCAACAAGGTCCAGAGCTCATCTTCCAACTACGTGCCAATACAAATGTAGTCTGCCTGTGGCCGCAGGACTGTGGATGTTTGGATGAACCTGTTCTGAAGTGTGGTCCCTTTAGGTTGACTGGTTTAGGTTCATTTGTTCTGAAGATTAGCTCTAAGTCACTGGAAAATTTTGAAGGTGATCGAGAAAGATTGAGAAAAAAGCTGGAACAGTGACACAGCCTCATTTACACCGAACATCATTGAGGTTGGTTCTCTTGAAAACCCATTGGTTAGACACATCTTTTTCATGCCATCATGGAAACAAAGGTAAGACTGAGACAAATTTATATGATGAATTTGATGAGGCTGTGCCATTAACTCCAACCAATTGATTGTCAAAGTTTAAGTGAGGCCAAAGAAGGTGCTGCTCCTTGCATTTTTCTTGGAGTTCTTCTGTGGTAAAGATCAGGTCCATCATTGTTCCAGATGAACAGACTCAGAGAACAGCTTTTTAGGCAGTGGGAAGAGGTGTTTGATGAGGGCCCTGATGATAACTTTCCTTGACACCAGAAAGATTCCTCTGCAGTTATCACAATTTAACCTGCCTTTCTTGAAGATGATCATGTAATGGCATTGATTAATTGATTGGTTGATTGATTGAAAGATACAGCATGGAAGCTGGCACTTTGACCCACAGAGTGCACACCGACCATTGATCACCCATTCTTACTAGTTCTGTGTTATCCCACTTTCACACCCACTCACGCAATTTACAAAGACCAATCAATCAACAACCTGCACAGCATTCGGACGTAGGAGGAAACTGTAGCACCAATGTGGTTATAGGGGGAATGTGAAAACTCCACACAGATGGCACCCGAGGTCAGGTTTGAACCCGGGTCGATGGTGCTGTGAGGCTTCTCAGATGTTCCCTGCTATATCCTGTAATATGAAATGGACAATGAGACTGTGTATATACAACTGAAGTTGTCAACCAATACTTTGTGTTTACTAACCAAAAGTGGCAAACACTAACTTCTTTGGGATATCTACACATCTCCATAACTCGGAGAGTTACTCCACTACACAATAAGGCACTCGACAAGGTTCCACATGGTAGGCTGCTCTGGAAGGTTAGATCACATGTGATCTAGGGAGAGATAGCTGAATGGATAGCACATTGGCTCCATGGAAGGAAGCAGAGGATGATGGTGGAAGGTTGCTTCTCGGACTGGAGGCCTGTGACTAGTGGTGCGCCTCAGGGTTCGGTGCTGGTCCCGTTACTGTTTGTCATCTACATCAATGATTTGGATGAGAACATACAGGGCAAGATTAGCAAGTTTGCTGATGATACAAAAGTGAGTGGTTTTGCAGATAGTGTAGATGGTTGTGAAAGATTGCAGCAGGATCTGGATCGATTGGCCTGGTGGGCTGAGGAATGGTTGATGGAATTTAATACAGAGAAGTGTGAGGATTTGCATTTTGGGACATCTAACAAGGGCAGGACCTACACAGTGAATGGTAGGCCTCTGGCGAGTGTTGTTGAGCAGAGGTCGAGTCGCAGGTAGATAAGGTGGACAAAAAGGCTTTTGGCACATTGACCTTCATCAGTCAGAGTATTGAGTATAGAACTTGGGAGGTCATGTTGCACTTGTATAAGACATTGGTGAGACTGCATTTAGAATATTGTGTTCAGTTCTGGGTACCATGTTATAGGAAAGATATTGTCAAGCTTGAAAGGGTTCAGAAAAGATTTACGAGGATGTTGCCAGGACTAGAGGGTGTGAGCTATAGGGAGAGGTTGAGTTGGCTGGGTCTCTATTCCTTGGAGCGCAGCAGGATAAGGGGTGATCTTCTAGAAGTGTACAAAATCATGAGAGGAATAGATCGGGTAGATGCACTGAGTCTCTTGCCTAGTGTAGGGTAGGGGGATCGAGGACCAGAGGACATAAGTTCAAGGTGAAGGGGAAAAGATTAGGAATCTGAGGGGTAACTTTTTCACACAAAGGGTGGTGGGTATATGGAACAAGCTACCAGAGGAGGTAGTTGAGGTTGGGACTATCCCATAGTTTAAGAAACAGTTAGACAGGTACATGGATAGGACAGGTTTGGAGGGATATGGACTAAGCGCAAGCAAGTGGGAGTAGTGTAGCTGGGACATTGTTGGCCGGTGTGGGCAAGTTGGGCCGAAGGGCCTGTTTCCACACTGTATCGCTTTATGACTCTATGACTCTATGACTAACATGTGTAGGAAAGAACTGGGTTATGCTGAAGATAAACACAAAATTCTGGTGTAACTCAATGGATCAGGCAGCATCTCTGGAGAAAAATAATAGGTGATGTTTCGGGTAGGAACACAGACTGAAAGTAGAGGTGGGGGTGGAAGAACAAATCAGGGCAGGCAATAGATGACCTCAGTAAGGGTAGAGCCCATAATGACCCATTGTTGGCTGGGGAAGGTGCGATAAGGAGGAGAGAGGGGAGGGGAGGGAATGGAATGCAGGAGTTACTTTAAATTTGAGAAATCAATGTTCATGCCACTGGGTAGTAAACTGACCAAGTGAAATATGAGGTGCTGTTCCTCCAATTTCCGTCTAACTTCTTGGTCTCGCTAATTTTAAATTCTGATCATGGCTGTGCCTTCAGTAACCAAAGTTTTGGAATTCCCTTCCTGTAACACCTCAACAACTTGACTTGTGTTTTCTTCTATAAGACATTCCATAAAATGTACTTAATTTATCCCAATTAATGGCTTGTTGACAATTTATTTCAATAACGTTCCTCTGAGATGCCTTGGGACTTTTACTCATTAGAGATGTTGTTCTTGGAAGAGTTTTTTAAATATCTAGAATTATAACTGTTGTTCATGTCATATATATTTTGCAAAATAATTCTGTAATGTATTCTGTTATTTTCCTGGAGTTCTATTCAGTTCTACTCAAAACAGCAACACCCAGGTAAAAGTCAGCCTTGACTAGGATTGCACACTAACATTTTTAAACATTAAAAAAATCTTATCCTTGAGAATAAAGTAGTGCCAGGAAACATCAAGATTAGTTTGCAATCTGATTATTTTAAAAGCTATGTGTATTCTGAATGGAAAGTAAAAATATTCATAATTCTTCTGCCATTTAAAAAGAAAGTTGCCTTCAATTTCCAGACAGAAATGAAATTAGGTTGGTTTCCAGAGGAGAAAGCATGACATTAAAATTAACAGGTTAACCATCACAAAGAGCTAGTATACATGCAACAGGCTGAATGGCTTTCCACTGCCATATGATTGTATAAAAGCATGGCATAAGTTCCAGAGCACTCCAATCTATGGAAAAGCAGTTTACAAGGACATTTCAAGGGCAAGCTTGATTTTATTGATTTTAACTTCAAATGACAGTCATTTCTTCAGCACTGAGTTAAAATATCCTGATACAAACGGAGACAAAATTGACTTACCTAATGAGATTTAACTAAGTTTTATTTTGAAATAAACGATCAGCGAACAACTGGAGTATTAATGGAACCTTGGCAAAGAATAAAAAAGCTTGAAAATAAACCCAAGGAAGAAACAGCACCAATTGAATAATTCACGGATGGAGCCTCGTAAAAACAGAGGAAAACCACCCATAGACTGAAGAAGGGTCCCGACCCAAAACATTACCTATTCATGTTCACCAGAGATACTGCCTGACCTGCTGTGTTACTCCAGTACATTGTGTATTTTTTGTTAACCAGCATCTGCAGTTTAGACTGTACTTTAAACTTTAGAATTACAGCATGGAAACAAGCCATTCGGCCCACTGAGAACGCACCGACCAACGGTGGCCCCATACACTAGCACCATCCTCCGTGCTAAGGACAATTTACAGAAGCCAATTAATCTATATAGGGTGCTCCGGTTTCCTCCCACACTTCAAAAACGTACAGATTTGTAGGTTGTGTAGGAAGGAACTGCAGATGCTGGTTTACACCGAAGATAGACACAAAATGCTGGAGTAACTCAGCAGGACAGGCACCATTGGCTGTCCCGCTGAGTTACTCCAGCATTCTGTGTCTGTCTTCAGGCTTGTAGGTAAATTGGCTCGGAGAAAATCCACCGGGAGAGTGTACAAACTCCTTACAGATAGTACACGTAGTCAGGATCAAACCCAGGTCTCTGGCGCTGTAAGGCAGAAACTCTACCACTGCGCTAACGTGCCAGCCTTCAGATTACAGGATGTAGGTTCTACCAGCATGACAGCATTTTTTACCCATCTTCAGGTGGCCTAGAACCAGGTATAGAATTTCACAGTAACTTCAAGCAGCAATGGATAAATCCAGAGAGGGTAAGAGGGCAGAGGAAATTTCAGAGCAGGCCTTGTTTCTATGGGAATGGAGCCACATGTAGGTCAGATCAATGTGAAGTTAGATGACTATACCAGATTTATTGTTGAAACAATCTAAGAGATCAATAGAAATGGAGCGCGTTGAACAGTTCCTTCTTTATTACATCTTCAATAAGTTGTATTCCTGCCTGAAGATGTTTATGAGCAGAGTTGAGAAAAAAAGCTCAATTTTAGAAAACCCTAGAAACACAATATTCAGTCTTATATTTGCTCTTCTGGAATGTGGTGATAAAAGTTGAAAACAACATTGAATTTAATTTGCACACGCCAACCACTTATGAAGTTCAATCCAGATAGAGTCACAGAGCCATACATCACAGAAGCAGGCCCTTTGGCCCAACTTGTCCCTGCTAGCCCCATCTATGCGAGTCCTATTTGACCGTGTTTGTCCCACATCACTCTCAACCTTTCGTATCCATGCATCCGTCCAAGTGTCTTTTCAATGCTGTTATAGTACCTGCTTCAACTACCTCTGATAGCTCATTACCTATACCCACCACTTCCTGAGTGAAAAATGTGTCCCTCCGGTTAGTATTAAATCTTGCCCCTCTCACTTTCAACCTGTCCTCTGATATTTGTTTCCCCTAACGTGGATAAAAGACGTTGTGCATTCAAGACCCTCACAATTTGAGAAGGACCTCATGTAGCTTTTGGTTCAGTTGGCAATATCCTCAATCAGTGAATCCAGTTCTCACCCTTTTGCCGATGAGACCAGCTTTTCCTTAATCTCTTTCTCTGAGTCTTTGATGATTTGAACACTCGTGTCAACTCCAATTTCAACCGTTGCTGGTTTATGAAGAAAACTCACAGTTTTTCCGTTCCATTTATGTGACAAATAGTTCTTAACCAGGATTATTCCACTAAGTCATTTCTATAATCTTTTTTAGGGACTTTGTATCCTTCCTAAATTGCAGTGACCATAACTGGACAAGGTACTCTATTTTCCCACTTCCATACATTGTAGAAGGAAACCTTTCGGCCCATCGAATTTATGCTGGCTCCCTAGCGATTCCACCAATCCCACATTCCCACTGCTTTCCCTGAAACCTATTCTCTCACATGTTCCTTTCTTTCTACCTTGTCCCCACCAATTCACCCCCACCCACAGACACTAATGTTGATTTACAGCAATCAATTCACTTAGCAACCAGCACATTTTGGGACATGGGAGAAACAAGTTCATCAGGAAAGTCACATGGTCAGAGGGAGATTGTGCTCACTCCCCACCGACAGCTCTGGAGATGAAAATGTAACCTGGTTTCCATAGGAAATGTAACCACAACCTCAAAATAAAAGGACGTACCTTTAGAAAAGAGGTGAGGTGGTGAATCTGTGGAATTGATTGCCACAGAATGAAGTGGAGGCCAAGTCAATGGATATTTTGAAGGTGGAGATTGACAGATTCTTAATTCGCATGGATGCCAGGGGATATGGGGAGAAGGCAGGAGAATGGGGTTGAGAGGGAAAGATAGATCAGCCATGATGGAATGGTGGAGTAGACCTGATGGGCCGAATGGCCTAATTCTGCTCCTATCATTTATGAACTTATGAACGTATGGTTTGGTGGAGCTGTACTATCTGCAGAACCAAAGTGCTGCCCATATACATCTATTTATGCCAACTGTTGTTCGATAGAGGTTCAACATGATCTCCTTGCGTTTACACACCGTTCCTCTATTTAAATATACTGCAATGTTCAGGATCTCTTTTGCTGTCTTACTCTCTTTCTCAACTCGTTCTTAGCTGAACCAGTCAAGGTTTTAGAGAAAGGCACAATGGATTTTTGTCCAAGTGTTATTTTCTGGTGGAAATGCTCTGCAGCTTGAAGTACTAGGTGTTTTATGAGTTAATATACTTACATAAAGGCACAGTGTTCTGGGCCTCTAATTCATCTGAATGCTCACAGCTGCACAGTTCCCTTTATATGTATGGGGTGTACCTATCATGAGATGAAGTCAATCCAACAAGGCTACTATATAAATATAACTATCGTATAGGCCATAGCAGAGAGTGTGAATAAAGCGTATACATGAAACAGACCAGCTGTCTCGTGGCAATAATATGCAACGCTATGAATGCAAAACTAAAATGTGTTGAGTTTTGCGCCTTGGAGTGCAATAAGTATTTATAATTTTATAGACAGAAATGACCCTAAGTAAGTAGAGATCATATTTTTTGGCCTTAAAAGTAACCCTTGGAGTCAAGCCCAGCTTCTGACATTTTATGGTGTTGCTTCTTTGGAGGAAATCCGAGGTTGAAGAAAAGCATGTTTCAGTTCTTTAGCAATATTACAAACTTTCCACTGTAAACAGAGCAAGGACAATTAAACACAGTCTTTGATTGAAATGTTCTCCACGAGAGATACTTGACTCTTACAATAAATAGTTTATTGCTGCAGATTTCACATTATTTCCCTGTAGATCTCCCTTGTAGATTTCACATCTATAGGCGTCGCTGCCTCAAAAAGGCAGCCGGGATCTTCAGAGACTCACACCACCTTGGTCACACTCTGCTGCCTTCGGGAAGAAAGTACAGGAACCTGAAAACTGTAACGTCCAGTTTCAGGAACAGTTTCTTCCCGACAACCATCAGGCTATTAAACACTACGTCCAAATTAGTTCCAAACTACATAGACTTGGGGGCATTGTTTTGCTTATGTACCAATATTGTTTATTTGTTTTTATAGATATCTTTGGTCTTTAGTCTTTAAAGATACAGTGCGGAAACAGGCCCTTGGCCCAGGGCCGTCTTAACGCATGGGCCTGATGGGGCCCCATGCTGATCTGTGTATGTTAAGTGACTTGCAATAAATAAATACTACTTTAAAAATGTAGGTTCAATAAGTGCTTTTTTCGCAACATTTTCGGTCACTAAGTGCTTCTCACAGCGATCTGTAAGCGTTTTTCGCAACAATGTAGCACCCTAAGTCCATCGCTAAGTGCTCTTCGGTAAGTGCTTTTCGCCGGCACGACAGGGGGGGGGGGGGCTGGTAGGGAAAGGGGGGTGGGGGAGAGTAACGGTAGGGGCCCCAGTACACTGTTTTGCCCGGGGGCCCATAATGCTGTAAAAACGGCCCTGCCTTGGCCCACTGAGTCCGCGCTAACCAACAATCACCCCATACACTACCACCTTCATGCACAGTTAGGGCAATTTACAACTTTACCAAAGCCAATTAACTTACAAACCTGTATGTATTTGGAGTGTGGGAGGAAACCGGGCGCCCAGAGAAAACCCACGCGATCACAAGGAGATCGTACAGACTCCGTACAGACAATCCCCATAGTCTCTGGCACTTTAAGACGGCAACTCTCCTGCCGCGCTACTGTGCCACCACAGTATATAAATATATAGCACTTTTTTTGTTGCTTATTATTTTGTTTAAAGAGTACTCATATCTGTTTTCATATCTGTTGTGCTGCTGCAAGTAAGAATTTCATGGTTCCGGTTCAGGACATATGACAATAAAACACACTTGACTCTTGGCTCCTGAGTATTTGGGTCTGTTTTTTTACAAACATATGTTGGCATTCCCTCGGTGAAAGCGAACACCAGAATGTATATTGTACCCATAGGATACATCTATACAGCATAATTTTGGGTAAGAAATAACAAGTCATATTCCACTGCCAAGTCCTCTGCTTTAACTGCAGCTCACACAGTGGTTCAAAATCATATATTATCATACATCCAAAAACAGAATTCCATGCAAGGATCCAAACAATATTGTCTACGCCATGGATTATATTTGAGCCTCTGATAGAGTGTTGAGGGATGAAGAATTGTAGCTCTGTGCCCTAGGCTTCCCGGCACCCTAATTCCTTAAGAAAACCTTGCACAATCAATTATTCTCCTGCAGACACTTTTAATCACATAATGGATCCCATACTAGCTGTGGTAGACTTATGAAAAGTAAAGAGGTAATTATTCTCAGTGACCAAGTATGATAACTAATGCAGGCAAAATTGTTTATTGAGCCTCACTAGAGATGGAGGCAATTGAATGATTTAGTCACCTAAAAGTTTGTATGCTCTTCTTAAATTAGCTCAATCATGGGTCGAAAGAAATTGACACATGGGAATGAAAAATAAAGCTGTAATTGTTCACACTGCATTGCTCAATTAAATTATTCTTAATACAGCTGGAGGTCTCCCTATAATGGGTTTGATTCAAAACTGTCAGGTATTTCTGTAAAACTTTGGCTTATTAATGAGTCAATGGTGACTTGGAGTTCGGCCTCCAAGCATTTGCAAATACACGTGTCATCTTTATAATGCAGTTTGACTCCTGAGCATCACTTAACCTTGGTTCTGGAGTCTAGTTGCCACAGGCTGAACAGTTTCCCATTTGTTCTGAAGATTAACTTCACTCGTGTGGGAAGTCTGCTGAAGGTGAGGTGCAGCTTTGAGAAGTTATGCTGAGGCAATGTTGTTAGCATGTTTGACACTGTTCTTCACTGAGATTGGCCTTGCAGGAGACCTCACTGGCTAGATGATGGCTTGCATTGCACCGTGAAGCAAATATGAAATGGTGGTGAATTTCCAGAGAGAGACAAATTCGGGAAGAATGTTCCGCTGCCCCTCTTGGCCGACAGAATCAAATGTTTTTAGTGAGAGCTCAAGAAAACGTCCATGGTTAGCGATTCGTACAGCACTCAGCATTTTTGTTAAGATCATCCCATAAATGGATGGAATACACGCTGCAGTTTGTCGACTTGTTTACTGAGGCACATGAGATGATAGACCTTGTACTCAAGATCCACAAGACAAAGGTTCTCAACCAACCAGTCCCCTCCCACAGTAAGGGTTCACATTGGGACCCGGGAAAACATGGACCACTTCCCATATTTTAGCAGCTACTGTACCTCTCAGCCAAGGGAGACATTGATGATGAAATTTAATATCGACTCCAACGTGGAAATTTTGATCTTGCTTAATTAATCATATGAAGAGAAAGACCTCAGAACATTATAGGAAAAAAACCCCTGCAGATGCTGGTTTAAATCGAAGGTAGACACAAAATGCTGGAGTAACTCAACAGGTCAGGCAGCATCTCGGGAGAGAAGGAATGGGTGACGTTTCGGATTGAGACCCTTCTTCAGACTGATGTCAGGGGAGGAGGTGACTCAAAGATAGGATGTTGTCGGAGACAGGAAGAATGGTGGGAGAAGTGGGAAGGGGGAGGGGATAGAGAGGGGAAGCAGGGACTACATGAAGTGGGAGAAGTCAATGTTCATACCGCTGGGGTGTAAACTGCCCAAGTGAAATAGATCCTTTGTGGAGTCCAGGTAGAAGAGGAAGTTTTTGTTGAGTGCTTGTATCTGGCATTGGGTAAAGTACAGTTGGGGTCCGTTGCAGGTGTGCGTGATCCTTTGTGGAGTCTAGGTAAGAGAGGAAGAGTTGATCCTTTGTGGAGTCCAGGTAGGAGGATCCTTTGTGGAGACTCGCTGCCACAGCCACGTCTGTTTTCGGGACTTGCCTGCGCCTCCATCTTTTACCTCGTGGTTTCCAGCTCCGGTTCCAGACCTCCCAATTTGGACCCAACCCAGACTACAGGTTCCGACAGTCGATCTGCCGTTTTTCCCCAAAATCCTCCTTCCGTGCCCTGCGTTCTACACAGGCTGCGATGGGCCGGCACCAGCAGGCCCTTGCTCTGACTCTCCCACAGCTCCGGGCCTCACACACGCACACCTGCAACAGACCCCAACTGTACTTTATCCAACGCCGGATCCACGCCCTCAACAAACGCTTCCTCTCCTACCTGGACTCCACAAAGGATCCAGTGCAAATTGGAGGAACAGCATCTCATATTTCGCTTGGGCAGTTTACACCCCAGCAGTACTTCTCCCACTTCAGGTAGTCCCTGCTTCCCCACTCTATCCCCTCCCCCTTCCCAGTTCTCCCACCATTCTTCCTGTCTCCGTCTACATCCTATCTTTTTCCTGCCCCCTTCCCTGATATCAGTCTGAAGAAGGGTCACGACTCGGAACGTCACCCATTCCTTCTCTCCCGAGGTGCTGCCTGACCCGCTGAGTTACTCCAGCATTTTGTGTCTACCTCAGAACATTCAAGTGGTAAACTGCCATCCCATGTACCACCGAGGCTGAGACTAACTTCAGTAAACATTTCACGGCACTGGAAAGAAACTACCAACTCTGTCTCTGCGAAATGCTCCAAATTCACTGAATGGATAAGTGAACCAAAGTCAATGCCTTCTCCCAGTCCAACGTCCCCAACATTGAAGCTTTATGGTTAAACCTACTCAGCTCTGGCATTTGCATGCCTGATAACAGTCTCCCAAAAGAGCCTTTCTGAACTGAGCTCTTGCCATAGGAAGCGATTACCAGGATGACAGAGAAAAAGGTTTAAGCATGTGCTCAAAGCTTCACTGAAGACACGGGAATCTCTGCTCCATGATCATTCAGAGTAGAGAAGGAACATTTGGCAAGATATCGAGAACACTGAGATACATTGCTCACACAGTTCATGGGCGGCACATTGGCGCAGCAGTAGACTTGCTGCCTTACTGCGCAAGAGACGCTAGTTCGATCCTGACTATGGGTGCTATCTGTACAGAGCTTACACATTGTCCCTGTGACGGCGTGGGTTTTCTCCAGTTTCCTCCCACATTGTCTCCACGGTGTAGGATAGAACTGATGATTGTTGGTCACCATGGACTCAGTGGGCCATAGGGCCTATTTCCACATTGTATCTCTAAACAAAACTATACCAATAGTACCAAGAGTCCCTGTGTAAGTGGTGGAAGCAATGCACCTCCTCATCAACCCACCACTCACCTGCCCATCCACCTCCTCCTTTTCTATCCAGGGAAGTGTCGGTATTTCCCAGACACAAGGAACTGCAGATGTTGGTTCGTAAAAAAAAAAGAAACAAAGTGCTGGAGTAACTCAATGGATCAGGCAGCTCCTCTGGAAGACGTGGATAGGCAATGTTTTGTGTCATGACCCTTCTGTAATTCCCAGAATAGCCTCACTTTAGAACCCTGAGGAAAAACGTTGTGAATCTGAGGAATTCTCTGCCACAGAAGGCAGTGGAGGCCAATTCACTGGATGTTTTCAAGAGAGACTTCGATACAGCTCTTAGGGCTAAGGGAATCAAGGGATATGGGGAAAAGCAGGAACGTGGTACTGATGTTGGATGATCAGCCATGATCATATTGAATGGCGGTGCTGGCTTGAAGGGCCGAGCGGCCTACTCCTGCACCTATTTTCTATGTTTCTAACCCACAAAACTGAGTGAAAACAAGTCATCCTCAATCCTAAGAGCTTTCCTCAAAAGAGGAAGAATAAATTGGTTTATAGAGAACAACCAGGGTCTTATTGTCCAGATTGAAAGCAAAGCTTTAAATAATTGCAAGCCTGTTAGTTCGAAACACATTCTCCCGGCAGTAATTATATGGCCTTAAAAAGTACCTAAAGTCAAAGGATGGAAACTGAAACATGGATGCTTGTTTCCCTCCATTATGGTAGTTGTGACTCAGCTGCTGAGTACTCTTGTCTTTGAATCAAAAGGTCATGGGTTCAATTTTCCTCTGAGGATCTTGAGCACAAAAATGTAGCTTGATGTGCTGGTAGAATCCTGCAGAAGTGCTCTGCTGTGTTTTGGATATTAAACAAAGGTCTGATATATTCTCTTGGGTGGATTTAAGAGTATGATGCCGGTACGGTGATTTAATTACTAGACTAATAACTTAGAATTTATATTCCAGACTCCGAGAATTCAATCAAAAGAAATACTTGAAAGGTCCCACGGCAACTATTGAAGGAGTTCAAGGGAGCTATCCTTGGTTGGCCTGGCTGAAAGTTATCCCTCAATCGACATGACTGTAAAAGGATATTTTGTCATTATTACATCGGTGTTTGTGGGAATGTCTGCAAATTGGCGGCTGTTCTTTCCACATTGCAACAGTGGCAATGCTTCAAGAATTACTTCACTGGCTGCAATCTGCCCATGGAATGGCCTGAGTTTGCGAGAGATGCTTCATACATAAATATTTTCTTCCACTCACAAGGCATCTAAAATCTGCCTTTTGATTTTAAGTAGAGCTGTGAAATATTTGCTGTTTGTTGTACTGTTCGTCAGTTCATAAGTTGCAGTAGCAGAATTAGGCCATTCAGCCCATCAAGTCTAGCCCACCATTCAATCGTGGCTGATTTTTAGATTTAGATTTTTTAGATTTAGAGATACAGTGCGGAAACAGGCCTCTCTTTCCCTCTCAACCCTATTCTCCTGCCTTCTCCCCATAACCCCTGACACCCTGACTAATCAAGAATCTGTCAATCTCCGCCTTAAAAATATCCATTGACTTGGCCTCCACAGCTACCTGTGGCATTGAACTCCACAGATTCACCAACCTCTGACTCAAGAAGTTCCACCTCATCTCCTTTCTAAAGGTACAGTACGTCCTTTTTTTCTTGATTAGTACGAGTGTCAGGGGTTATGGGCAGAAGGCAGGAGAATGGGGTTGAGACAGAAAGATAGATCAGCCATGATTGAATGGTGGAGATGACGATGGGCCAAATGGCCAAATTCTGCTTCTGGAACTTATGAACTTATTTTAACTTTTAAACTGGCGTGACATTTTGGGGGGCGCATTCACAGTTCTACTTCACTTTGAAAGGAAAATCTGATAGTTTTATTATTGATCCATAACCATCTGTTTTCCTCTCATTCCTAAAATAAAATCTATGCTCAAGACCTTCTGATCCTAAATGTTCAACAATCTGAGCTATCCATATTCTCAAAAGGGTATGTTTTGTTTTTCCAATAGAAATATATCCAAAGGATGTCATAGGAAAAGTTATTTTATTGTGCTGTGCATGAAACTAATAAAAAGCCATATCATTTCAGCATTACTAAACAGGAATTAAAAATGACACTGCAAAGCTTGGTTACATTGATCTACGGCCGTGACAAATCTCACCCATTCCTTCACGCGGGGACAGTCAGACAATCTCTGGTATTTAGTATCCCAGTCTTGGCTAAGAGGAATGAAATGTCTGAGCATGTGTTTCCACTGACTCTGGCAGAGGCTGATCCTCACAACAACTTCGTAACAGGGTTACCAAAACAAATTAGGAAGTTGCTGTCAATGATGCTTACGTCTCCTTTAGTTTAGTTTGGAGATACAGCACGGAAACAGGCCCTTCCGCCCACTGAGTCTGCACCAACCAGAGATCCCCGCACATTAACACTCTCCTACACACACTAGGGACAATTTTACACATATACCAAGCCAACTAACCTACATACCTGTGTGTCTTTCGAGTGTGGGAGGAAACCAAAGATCTCGGGGAAAACCCACGCGGTCACCGGGAGAATGTACAGACTCCGTACAGACTGCAAAGGATGTGTCCTTTGAATAATCATGGATCTACAGAAACCTTTATTATAATCCTCCTACTGATTCTCTGTTAGCTTATAAAGCAGCAAACCCATTCTGTCTCACTGTGCAAGTTGTTTAAATGTGCCCCGGATAAGTGGAATGGAATGCATGAATGCAGTTTAAGAGTTTTAAGAAGAGTGCTGATGATGATTCAGATCCCTCTTCTCCTACCATTGTCTACCTCCACACTTACTTTCATTGTCTGAAGCTAATAGTCCCTGGACACCTTTAAATGCATTGGCAACCACAAACTAGAACAAGACTAAGCTTGGATAATTTGCAATCCAGATGCTTTTTTTTTTACAGCTATTCTCTTCCAAGAAATTCTAGTTTTCTCAGGCGTGTTTTAATAATTTATTTCTTCTCTCAAAAAGCCGCGGTTGCATCATGTTTTAATTCAGCGATTATAATAAAAGTTTCTATAGATCCATGATTATTCAAAGGACACATCCTTTGCAGTTCAAAAGGTTACAGTTCTCAGTTCTGAATGATCTGAAATGCAAACTTAAATACATGAACAAATGTCTTAGGTTTCTTCATATTCCCCATAGTGACTGGGTTTCCCTCAGCTAAATAAAGTAGCGAAAGAATGCAAAATATCCATAGTCATTGAGTCATACAGTACGGAAATATGCCATTTGTGCTTCCATGCTTACCATGAGTTCCCATCTAAGCTTGTCCCATTTGCCTGCGTTTGGCCAATATCCCTCTGAGCCTTTCTATCCATGAACTTCCCCAAGTGTCTTTTAAATGGTGCTATTGTATCTGACTCAACTACATCCTTTGGCAGCTTGTTCCACATACCCACCCCTCTCTGAGTGGAAACGTTGCCACTCAGGTTCTTATTAAATCTTGCCCCTCTCAACTTAAACCTATGTCCTCTGGTTCTTGATGGATAAAAGATTGTGCATTCATTCTACCTGATCCCCTCAGGATTTTGTACACCTCTTTTAGATCACCCCTCAGCCTTCTGCGCTTTAACGGATAAAGCCCTTGCCTGATATTATGTCTGCACTGCCATTCTTAGGCTGAACGTTACAGCTGAAGTTTTCCTTTAATCTTGTGCAGGTAAATATATGTTGCATATTACTTCATCCCAACACTGGCTTTCCATTTGATTGTACAAGCATTTAATGTTTCTAGACTTCTTTAAATTTGTTAAGGTCTACTGGGACAAGACTGAAGACATCTGTTCTACTTCAAGACTTCTGCAGAAGTCATAGGCTACTTTGAATTAATGGGCTTTCCTTTCAAAGTGCAGCGTGATCGCAAGAATGAACAGAAGGCAAAGGGGCAGGGTAAGCTACTTGAAGAAGAAGAAGGAGTAAGGTTCTCGAAAACATATGAAAATGTCCCTATTAATTCCTGAAAATCTGTGATCCACATCTGTTTAAAATGGAGAAAGAGCATTTGGCATGGTTTTGAGAACCGCAAGTCTGTACATTAGCAGCACACAGAAGCCTAGGTAGACACAAAACGCTGGAGTAACTCAACGGGTCAGGCAGCATCTCAGGAGAGAAGGAATGGGTGACGTTTTAGGTCGAGACCCTTCTTCAAACTGATGTAGGGACTGAAGAAGGGTCTCGACCCGAAACGTCACCCATTCCTTCTCTCCTGAGGTGCTGCCTGACCCGCAGAGTTACTCCAGCATTTTGTGTCTGCCTTCTATTTGAACCAACATCTGCAGTTATTTTCCTGCACACAGAAGCCTGGTGTAAGCAACAGAAGGAATGCACCTTCTCTTGAATAACCCACACCTGTCCCATCAGGTATATCCGGCATCATATGTGGTTCCTATATGGCCTCCCATTCCTAAAATAAAATCTATGCTCAAGACCTTCTGATCTTAAATTTTCAACAAATTTTCAACAAATTTTCAACAAATTTTCAACAATCCAAATTCTCAAAAGGGTATTTTTCTTTAGTTTTCAATAGAAATATATCGAAAGGATGACAAAGGAAAAGTTATGTTATTGTGCTGTGTATGAAACTAATAAAAAGCCATATCACTTCAGCATTACTAAATAGGAACTAAAAATTACACTGCAAAGCTTGATTATATCGATCTATGGCCATGACAAATCTCGCCCATTCCTTCACGATGTTTCAGGTCTAAAGAAGGGTCCCGACCCCAAAACATCACCTATCCTTGCTCTTCAGAGATGCTGCCTGACCCGTTGAGTTACTCCAACACTTTGTGCCTTTTTCGGCAGGAGAGTATGAGTAAGTTCAAATATTATTTCTTTGGCTGGCATGGACTTAATAAACACAGTTGCTCCTTCCCTCGAGCATGTTGGTCTGTACCTTTTTGGAAGCAGCAACCTCTGGTTAAATGCATGTCACAGGGTGCATATCATTGTACCTTCCAACTCAGCTCTGGAAATCTGTTTATGTTAATCATCCAAATCTTACCTTCCAATATATAAATGTAATCGTTGCTACTCCCCTCAAATGGGTTGTGCTTAGAATCTAATTACATAACTGAAGAAAGTGTTCCGATCCTGACAGATATTCAGAACTCAGACACTCTCATTATTTAGTTAAACATCATTCATTTATTTTCTTTTAATTGGGGATTTACAGCACACAAGTTAGATCTCCTGGTCTGAAGACCTTTTGGACTACAATACACTGATGGCTGGATTCACAGGAGATTTGCATTAAGCTTAATATGTGCGGCACAGTGATGCAGATGGTTGAGCTGCTGCGTCACGGCACCAGAAACCCATGTTTGATCCTGACCTTGGGCACAATTTAAGTGGAGTTTGCACATTCTCCCGAAATGTTGGTGAAAAGGATATTACCATTTAATTTGTTAATTAAAACTCTGATATCTTGATTTTACCATTTTACACATTTTAACCATTTTACAGTCACTGTTGATTTCATCCTTTAAGATCATGTGCTCTCAGTTACGCCCCCATCAAACAAACCTACTCCTCGTTGAGTTCTTGTCAAGCATCACGCCATTAACAAACTCTGAGAGCCCCTCTTTCTAAGGTGTTGTTGCTGAGCCCCATTCAGCAATCAGGAACAACTTTTATGCTAAAAGTGGGAAGGTTCAAATGTCACTTTGAATTAGCCTCTTACACTCACGACTGCTTGCACTGATGCATACGAGCTGGCTGAACTTATCAAGTGAAGACAGTTGGTTTGAAATGTCCGCCGGGGCAGGATCTTAATTTTGGAACTTCTGATCTCAGAAGGAAAAGTGACAGGAACCCACAGACTGAAGGCAACAAAATTTGATTTTGAGTCAAGATATGGGATTTAAACCCTTGACCTTGAGGAATCTTGTTGACTTCAGATAGTCGATAATGTTCCAATGCCAGTCAAGTCCAGGACTTGAACTCATGACCCCAGCAGTTGTGAGTGCAACAGTGATAGACCAAAGCCATCAGACTGTCTTATTCTTTTAAAGTTCATTTAAGGTTCTGGGCTGAACAAAAGGCCAATTCATCATCACCACAACATGAAACGATGTTCCCAGAGAGTGAGATATGTTGCTGATGACATTTTTACAGCAGAATAATAATCAAGAGGTTAAATTTCTGTTTCCTCATATTGTTGTTTTACAGAACCACTCACAAACTCTGTTTATTTCTGTAACTTTACTTCACCGTTTGAACCACAGTATTTTAATTCAAAGATTTTGATTCACATTAGATGCACAAGTCATTATAATGTCAGCTATCTGAAATAAACAGTCATAAAAATGCTGTAAATGCACAGCAGACAAGTC
This sequence comes from Rhinoraja longicauda, assembly GCF_053455715.1. Classification (NCBI taxonomy): domain Eukaryota; kingdom Metazoa; phylum Chordata; class Chondrichthyes; order Rajiformes; family Arhynchobatidae; genus Rhinoraja; species Rhinoraja longicauda. The sequence continues at coordinate 30,077,013 of NC_135958.1, forward strand.
AGTATTGAAAAGTATTTAGCAATGATTGAGGTGTAGACCTTTCACCAGAAGTGGTGGCAACTGTTTTGATTACCAGGAAGGATTTTCAGTGCTGAATAGAATATCTGGACACACTTCAATGACAGTGTCAAGATGCTTACTACTTTTGCAGTCAAATATATGCACATAGTTAAAATGAGCAGTGCCTACTGGTTTAAATGGCTTTGAAGAGGCTTTTAGATTGCCGCATGGAAATTCAAGGAATAAAGGAATATGGATCATGTACAGGCAGATGGGATTAGTTTAACTTGGGATCATGTTCGGCACAAACATTGTGGACTGAAGGGCCTATTACTGTGCTGTACTGTTCTATGTTCTATGTTATATGTTCTAAGATGACAGGTAACATGTGTTCACAGTATATATCAGAAGGGTCTGATATATACACATAGGGCAGAAGTCTGCCATATGTTTTTTTCCTGAAACTGACATTAGCCCCTTTGTATATTTTTGTTTCAAGTATTTTTTTAAAGAAACATCACCAATTGACATCTTTGCATCTACATTAAAATTTACCAAAAAGCAAGTGGATTGATTTAGGGCGATGATATATTCACATTCCTCGCTTGTCATAACTACCAATTACGTAGAGCAACTCATCGAAAGGTTGGGAGTAAAGGCAACACTGCTAATTTATCTAGTTTGTTTGGAAAGTGATCTCACCGAATCCAAGAGCGTGGCAGAAAAATGGAAACTGGTTGGCACATCAGAATGCCAGCTCTTTCACAGAGCAATCCCGCTAGTCCCATTCCCCTGCTTTTATCCCCAATCCTGCAATGATTTGCTCAGTCATAGAGTCAAAAGAGATACAGCACGGACACGAGCCCTTCAGCCCACTAGGCATGTGCTGACCATTACCCACTGAACTATATCCTGCTGTATAGTTTGACAACACTTCCTACAATATTCCCTTTAAATATATTCTCCCCACATTCTCATTAATGGCCATAACTGAAGGGGCGGAACCGTGGCACAACGGTAGAGTTGCTGCCATACAGCGTGAGGGACCCGGTTTTAATCCTGAACTATGGGTGCTGTCTGGATGGAGTTTGTACGTTCTCCCTGTGACCATGTGGGTTTTCTCTGGGTGCTCCGGTTTCCTCCCACTCTCCAAAGATGAACAGGTTTGTAAGTTAATTGGCTTTGGTAAAATTGTAATTTGTCCCTAGTGTGTAGGATAGTGCTAGTGTACAGGTTGATCGCTGGTTGGCATGGACTCGGTGGGCCAAAGGGCCTGTTTCCATACTGTATCTCTAGAGTTTAAAGTCTAACTTCCCCAAGATACCACGTACGCGTTAGGGGTTATTCAAGTGGCCATTTGACCTACCAACAGCACGTTTTTTGGGATGAGTGAGGAAATTAGAGCACTGAGAAGAAACCCACACAGTGGCAAGACTGGCTGCATTGTGGCTTCTGTAAATTGTAACTAGTCTCTAGTGCGTAGGGTAATGCTAGTGTACAGGGTGGTCCATGCCAGCTCCGTGGGCCAAAGTGCCTGTTTCCACACTGTATCTCTGAAGTAAAAAATAAAGTCTAAAAATAACATATTTAAAGATGTTAAAATAAAGTCTCCACACCTAAAAACTATGGAGCATATACAGAAAGAATTCACCGTACTGGTTGCTGGGATGGCATGGATGTCACATGAGGAGAAATCAAGTCAGCCAGGCCTCAGCCCTTAAAGGTTCAGACAATTGAGAGGTGACTTGAAACATAGCACATTTTTAGAGGGTATGATGGGGTAGATGTGGGGAGAAAGTCTTCTGGCCTAGGAGTGTAGAACTGGTGTCACAGTCTTAAAATCTGGGTAGACCATTTAGCAATGAGATGAGGAGAAAATTCTTCAATGGGAAGGCAGTGAATCTTTGGAAATCCTTATCCTGGAGGGTTGCATCAGCAGTTGTTGTTCTTCTGATGAAAGCTCACTGGACTGGAACTAGTGGAGCAGCTGGTAGAGGCTGCTACCTCTCAGCGCCAAGATCCGGGTTTGATCCTAACCTCGGGTGTTGTCTGCGTGAAGTTTGCACATTCTCTCAGTGACCTTGTGGGTCTCCTCTGGGTGCTCCGGTTTCCTCCCTCATCCCGAAGACCTGCAGGGTTGTAGGTTAATTGATTTCAGTAAATTGCCCCCGTGTGTCGGGAGTGGATGCAAAAATAAGATAACATAAAACTAGTGATTCACTGAGCCGAAGGTCCGTTTCTACGCTGTTTTTAGTTTTAATTTTAGTTTTAGAGATACAGCGCGGAAAGAGGCCCTTCGGCCCCTGAGTCCATGCCGACCGTTGATCACCCCATACACTAGCACGGTCCAACACTCTAGGGGTGATTTACAATTTTTACCAATGCCAAATTAACCCATAAACTTGTATGACTTTGGAGTGTGGGAAGAAACATGAGCACCCGGAGAAAACCCATGTGGTCATGGGGAGAAGGGACAAACTCCAAACAGGCAGGACCCATAGTCAGGAACGATCCCAGGGTCTCTGGCGCTGTAAGGAAACAACCCTACCATTTGCTCACCCTGTAACGCTAAATGAGACGGCACAAGAATGCAGGCACCTAATGACACCAATGCTGGCATCCCATGCAATCTCTGGAAGCCCAAATTGCAGGCTGTGGAGATTACTGAACTGTGATTACTGAATCTGTGGAGATTACTGAACTGTCACAATCTCCTCGACCAGCTGCCTGCTGAACTCATGCCAGGTTAGACCTGGCACATAAATACATGGGAACAGGGTGAGTGTTCAATCACCCCATCTTGTTTTAAAGTGCTCCCACATCTGTCTAATTATTTGAGTGCCTTTTCTTTATCTTTACATTTTTTGTAGGTTTTGAATGTCGCTAAGTGTGAGCATCATTCATAAATGTTGGCAGATTTAACAGTTTTCCGAGGTGGAGGTCAAGAATCTTTTGAGTTATGCAGAGGGCAGCACTTGTTCTGGCTTGCTCACACAATGGTATGGAGTTGTACAAGGTTCTGCTGCCAGACAAGGTCTTCTTTATGACGAGCAGCTCATCCCTTTACAAGGTGAATCTGCAAGTCATAAGTAAAAAAAATTAAATGCAAATGCTGGTAAAATGGACAAGGACTTCCATGTTCTTCAATGTCCAGATGACTGTGTTAAGTTAAAAGGCAATATTCATTGCTTTTACACATTCAGACTTTACTGTACCTTAACTTGCACTAAGCATTATTCATTTTATTCCGTTTATCATGTACCTGTACACTGTGGGTGGCTTCATGGTAATCATAGAAACAGAAACATAGAAAATAGTTGCAGGAGTAAGCCATTTGGCCCTTCGATCCAGCACCGCCCTTCAATATGATCATGACTGATCATCCAAAGTCAGTACCCCGTTCTGGCTATTTCCCCATATCCCTTGATTCCCTTAGCCCTAAAAGCTAAATCTAACTCTCTATAAACACATCCAGTGAATTGGCCTCCACTGCCTTCTGTGGCAGAAAATTCCACAGATTCACAACTCTCTGGGTGAAAATGTTCTTCATCTCAGTCCTAAATGGCCTACCCCTTATTCTTAAATTGTGATCCCTGGTTCTGGACTTCCCCAACATCGGGAACATTTTTCCTGCATCTACCCCGTCCAATCTTCTAAGACTTTTATATGTTTCTGTAAGATCTCCTCTCACCCTTCGAAATTCCAGCGAATACAAGCCCAGTCAACCCATTCTTTCATCATACGTCAATCCTGCCATCCTGGGAATTAACCTGGTGAACCTACGCTGCACTCCCTCAATAGCAATAATGTCCTTCCTCAAATTAGGAGACCAAAATTGTACACAATACTCCAGGTGTGGTCTTACCAGGGCCCTGTACAACTGCAGTAGGACCTCCTTGCTCCTAAACTCAAATCCTCTCGCAATGAAGGCCATTGGCTTTCTTCACTGCCTGCTGTACCTGCATGCTTACTTTCAGTGACTGATGTAAAAGCGCACCCAGGTCTCGTTGCACCTCCCCTTCTCCTAATCTGACACCATTCAGATAATAATCTGCTTTCCTGTTCTTGCCACCAAAGTGGATAACCTCACATTATCCACATTATACTGCATCTGCCATGCTTCTGCCCATTTGCCCAACCTATCCAAGTCACCCTGCAGCCTCATAGCATTCTACTTGCAGCTCACACTGCCTCCCAGCTTTGTCACATTTAATTCTCTTGTCTAAATCTTAATATATAATTGGGGCCCCAGCACCGAGCCTTGCGGCATTCCACTAGTCACTGCCTGTCATTCTGAAAAGGATTAATTAATTCCTGTCTGCCAACCAGTTCTCTATCCATGTCAATACACTAACCCCAATACCATGTGCTCTAATTTTGCACACTAATCTCTTGTGTGGGACCTTGTCAAAGGCTTTTTGAAAGTCCAGATACACAACATCCACTGGCTCTCCTTTATCCATTCTACTTGTTACATCCTCAAAAAATTCCAAAAGATTAGTCAAGCATGATTTCCCCATCATAAATCCCTGCTGACTTTGACCGATCCCGTCACTGCTTTCCAAATGCGCTGTTACAACATCTTTAGTAATCGACTCCAGCTTCTTCCCCATAGGCCAACTGGTCTATAACTCCCCGTTTTCTCTCCCCTTTATGCTCCAGTCCACAGGAACTGATCCAGAGTCGAGAAAACATTGAAAAATGATCACCAAAGCATCCACGATTTCTAGGGGCACATCCTTGAGTACTCTGGGATGCAGACCATCAGGCCCTGGGGATTTGTTTGCCTTCAGTCCCAACAGTTTACCTAACACCATTTTCTGACTGATGCGGATTCCCTTCAGTTCCTCCCTCCCACTAGATCTTCTATCCCTTAGTATTTCTGGGGAATTGTTTGTGTCTTCCTTAGTGAAGACAGAGCCAAAGTACTTGTTTAACTGTTCTGCCATTTCCTTGTTTCCTAACATAGATTCACCCATCTCTGACAGTAAGGAACCTACATTTGTCTTCTCTAATCTTTTCCTTTTTACATACTGTGCCTAAATAAACTTTTACAGCCAGTTTTTATATTCCCAGCAAGCTTTCTTTCATGCTCTTTTCTCCACCTCTTCATTAATCCCCTTGTCCTCCTCTGTTGAGTTCTAAATTTCTCCCAGTCCTCTGGTTTGCCGCCTCTTCTGGCCAATTTATAGGCCTCTTCCTTGGCTTTAACATTATCCTTGACCTCACTCTTGTCTTTCCACTGACTGGTTAGGGCGCAATAATAGCTTTTCACTGTGTCCCAGTACATGTGACAATAAACTAAACTAAACTAAACTAAACCAAACTTAGGAAAAAATGCAAAGTCTCCAAAGGATGAAGGTTTTGCATAAAATTGTCCGGATGAATAATAAAGAGCAGCAAAACACAAACATATGAATTAGGAGCAGCTGTGGGGACTCACTGTCTCAAGAATGCTCCACCATTTACTCCACATTTTGGTAACCTTCCACTTCTTTGGTTATCAAGCATCTTCTAAATATAATAAAAGATATAATAAAAATATATATCGAGACACCGCTTCCACTGTCTTATGAGTGTAGAATAGTAATCCTTATCTGAATTGATTTCAATGCATTAACATGCGGCACGGTAGCGCAGCGGTAGAGTTGCTGCTTTACAGCGAATGCAGCGCCGGAGACTACGGGTGCTGCACTGTAAGGAGTTTGTACGTTCTCCCCGTGACCTGCGTGGGTTTTCTCCGAGATCTTTGGTTTCCTCCCACACTCCAAAGACGTACAGGTATGTAGGTTAATTGGCTGGGTAAATGTAAAAAAAATTGTCCTTAGTGGGTGTAGGATAGTGTTAATGTGCGGGGATCGCTGGGCGGCACGGACTTGGTGGGCCGAAAAGGCCTGTTTCCGGCTGTATATATATGATATGATGATATGATATGATGATATGATTCTTTTAATGTTCTGCTTTAAACATGCAGATGAGTACCAGACCCGATACTGCAGATGTGGTCTCACCAATGACATACATAACTGAAGGAATGGCTCCCCAGTTTTTGTGTTCAGTTTCCCCCACAATAAATGGTAACACCTTGTCTCCTAGTGACTCTGTTTAACTGATTCAACCCTTCGACAGCTTCAACAAGCACAGGGTTTATCTTAAGGCAAAGGAGCACCGCACCCAATTCTGCACTGATGGGCTGGGCAGATCTTCATAAATACTTAATCTCAGACTATTTTCAACCACACCAATGCAGTGTAAATCAAGTTGACATCTTTGGAATGTAGCCAAAGCTGTACAGACATCTCTACTCTTCCAATGGACGGATCTACCCTTGGGTAATCATGGAATAAACCATGCTCTGACACACCATCCACGTTTAGAACGCCCAGATTTTATCTTTATGTAGAAAACTTGCTCTGTGTTGAAGACTTGCAGATTGGAAATTAAAAGATAGTCCTGGACATTGATTGCCTCTCTGCCAGTCAGTCTTTTGTTCATGTCCCAACAAATTCCCAACCAAAGAATCATTACCTGTTGGTGTACCATCCACTAACAGAACCTTGAAAAACCATTAAAATTTGGTCGTACAAGGGCCACAAGAGGGTAAATATCACAATGAAACTCCACGTCTTGTAGGTCCCTTTAAGAGAGTAAAATAGCTTGGCCTGAAGCAAGATGTGACAGAGGTCTGGATATATTGATACAATTCCAGTCTAGACCTCCAAAGCCTACTACATTCATTAACTATTGGCCATGGCATCTTGAAAAATGTACTGAAATACCAAACCATGTTATGTCCGTTAGTAAAGTTTAATATTTATTCAGATTATTACTTCCGACTCTTACATGAATACAAATAACTTCTATGTTTCATGTTACAAATATTTCTATTAACTTCAGAGCACTTTAGAAATTTTGTCCAAACATATGAATTCCTAAATTACATTTGTTGTACTTGACTCCATTATACCCAGTAAAAAGCTTTCATCAGTTTTCTTATTGTGTAATTTATAACATAAAATACAACCGAGTGTTTACCATGAAAGAAATAAAGGAATAATGTGGTATGAGGGGACAGAGTCAATCTGAAGAAAGAACGATCTTCAGGAATTCTGAATATCACTCAGTGTAAAGCAAATAGCCGTTGGAGCATTTCAATTTAACATTGCAAACCCATAAATCCAAATTATGCATTGTCGAATATTTACATTTCGCTCAACTTGTTTTGAAAGCAGCTAAATTGAATAAGTGAGTTGGAAGAACATTGCTTATTCGAACACTTCAAAGAAAACCTGTCGTCTTAACAAAAGCTGTCATCAGGCAAGTAAATTGCCTAAGTTTGCTTTGAATACTGGCTTGCTTTGCTTCATAAACCATCTTACATTTGGAGCTATTGTGGGTCATCGAACACAAATGGGCTATCGATTAAAACGTGTTGTGAGTCAAAACAAATATCATGCTTATTTCTACCCAGGAGATGTGTTAGAAATTAAATGAGGTCAGAATATTTGTTTGACCAGCAGTCATATTCACTGGGCACGCTCTTTACTGCCTGATTTGACCTGCTCAGTTAAATCAGGCAGGTCTTCAGGAACTGAAATCACAGTATTGTGCCGTGTTCCATCACCTATTCCAATTAGCAATGGAAAGCAGAGTCAATCACGTTGTCTCCGGTGAAGACAAAGAATGGAATATAAAACATAAAACAGTACAGCGCACGAATAGACCTGTCAGTCCACAATGTTTGTGCCGAACATGATGCCAGTGATGTTAAACTGATCTCATCTGCCTGTATATGATCCATATCCCTGTCCCTGGGCATGATGGCGCAGTGTTGGAGTTGCTGCCATACAGCACCAGAGACCCAGGTTCGATCCTGACTACGGATGCTTGTCCAGTACAGAATTTGTACACTCTCCCCGTGACCTGTATGAATTTTGTCCGGGATCTCTGGTTTTCTCCCACACTCCATTGACATACAGGTTTGTTGGCTAATTGGCTTGGTATAATTGTAAACTGTGTCCCCAGTTTTGGGTTAATGTGTGGGGATCGTTGGTCGGTGTGGACTCGGTGGGCCGAAGGGCCTGTTTCCATGCTGCACCTCTAAACTACACTAAACTAAGCAAACTAATCCCTCTATTCCCTTCACTTCCTGTGCCTATCTAAAAGCTTCTTAAATGCCACTATCATACCTGCCTCCATCACCATCCCTGGCAATGGGTTCCAGGCCCACACGACTATTTGTGTAAATACTTGCCCCACACATCTCCATTAAAATATCCCCCTCTCACCTTATAGCTATGCCCACTAGTGTTGGACATCTCCACCCTGGGATTAATTTAGAGATACAGCATGGAAACAGGCCCTTCGGCCCATCGTGTCTGTGCTAACCAATGATCACCCCAACACTAGTTCTATGGCACCCCAGTTTTGCATCCTATACACTAGGAGTAATTTACAGAAGCCAATTAACCTGCAAACCTGCACATCCTTGGAATGTGGAGAAATCATAGCACCCTGAAAAAGGTTTCAAGGTTTCATGGTTTCAGGTTGGTTTATTGTCACAGTTTACAATTATACCAAGCCACTTAGCCAACAAACCTGTATTCAATGGAGCGTGGGAGGAAGCCGGAGATCCCGACAAAACTCACACAGGTCACAGGGAGAATGTACAAATTCCAAGCAGACTGCACCTATAGTCAGGATCGAACCTGGGCCCCTCATGCAATAAGGCAGCAACTCCACTGCTATGCCACTGTGTCGCCACTGTGTCGCCACTGGGAAAAAGGTTCTGACTGTCTACACCACTATGACTCTCATAATTTTATATATTTGGAACAAAGGAGTTGAGGGACTGATAATACTGAGAATAATTAGATAATTCATTTTGTATTATTACTACTATATTCCAGCCATGATGGTAATCTAAAGCATTAATTTGTAGAATTTTACACCTTGGGAGACTACATCATAGTGGGTCATGTAGGTACAATGAACTGCAGATGATAGTTTTCCTAAAGAGACAGGAAGTGCTGGGGTAACTCAGCGGGTCAGGCAACATCTCAGGAGAACAGGGATAGATGACATTTCAAGTTAGGACCCTTCTTCCTGACCTGTAACTTTGGCTTTCCACGTCCTTTATAGATGGTGCATAATCCGCTGAGTAACTCCAGTACTTTATGTCTTTTTATCATAGTTAGTCGGTTCATTTAAAGAGCTATTAATGGTCTTGCGAATCTTTGCTCTTCAAGTATCTATCCAATAATCTTTAAAGCTTGTTAGGTCTGCCCAATTTCACACAAAATTGTAGTACAGAAAGATATTCTGAGGTAATTTGTGGTCGGTCCTGGTCTTTTCTTGCCTCCAGCTCTTCAGTATTCCCAACCCCCTACTTTTAGTCTGAAGAAGCGACCCGACCCAAAACGTCACCTATCCTTTTATCTCCAGAAATCTTTCCTCACCTGCTGAGTCACTCCAGCATTTATGTCTATTCTTCCTGTCATAGTTTGCTTCTCTCCATAATTACATTAAATCTGTTCCTCTTTGTTACAGACTGTCCTGCCAACAGCAACAGTGTAGGGGTATGAGAGTACCATGGAAGGAAGGTTTCTGTGTGCTTATTTTGTCAGCACCTTTGAAGCTCAGGATAATCAAAAGAACCTCAGTGTTTCTGACACTTGAAAGGCAGCAGTTCGGACTGTGATGGGCAGGTGCCAGACACAACTCAAAACGTGAAAACTGGTTTGAGGAAGGATTTAAGTCAGTTGCTCATTAAGCCAACAAACGGCAGGTTTAAGATGAATAAATGAAAGCATCGCACAGTTGCCATCAACGTGAAATGAACAGAACAGTTTAGTGCACTGGGCAATTGAATTGTCAGACATTATGCAAAGACATTATATCTTACTATTTACCATTAAAAACCTCATAACTTTATGATAGTACAATGCATAAATCAATTGAATCATAAACCCGTTTTAGTAGATCTAAGCAGTTGAAAAAATGAAACTTTTGGACTTTCCTTGTCACTTTTTTTTTCAAATGCTGCCTAGACTATTCCTCTCCCGAAGCTAACACTCCCTTCCCATATACTGTTTGGTACAAATTAATAGTCTATCCTTAGAAAATGCAAAAAAATTATTCTGTGAACACTCAGCAGGTTGTAGGCTTTTCATGGCACTCTGCTGGAGAAAAGCCTTGTCCTTTGCTCGTGTTCGGAGGCCCCATCTGGTTGATATTTGACAGTAGTCAGTAGGCAAAAAAAAATGCAGGCACACCCAGTTCATAAAAGCAGCCATGGTGAGCCAGAATTTCCAGTATTCTTGAGCTAGAAGAAAATTAAGCTTGCATGCTTTAAAAATATTATACAATCATGGAGTCATGGAGTCGTACAGCACAGGAACAGACCCTTCAGTTCAACTCATCCATGCTGACTAAAATGCCCCATCCAAACCAGTCCCATTTGCCTGTGTTTGGTCCATATTCTCTAACCTTTATCCTATCCAGTTACGTGTACAAGTGTATTTTAAATGTTGTTCTAGTACCTGCCTCAACCAACTCTTCTGGCCACATGTTCCATATATCCCCCGCACCCTGAATGTAAAACATGCCGCTCAGGTTCCTATTAAATCTTTCCCCTCTCACTTTAAACCTATATCCTCTAGTTCTTGATTGCCCTACCCTGGGTACCCTCCGTATATTCAGACTATATATCCCCGTCATGATTTTACACACCTCTAAGATCACTCCTCAGTTTTCTAGGAGCAGATTATTCCTAACATAGACACAAAAATCCGGAGTAACTCAGCGGACCAGGCGGCATCTCTGGAGAGATGGAGTGGGTGACATTTCCAGTCAAGACCCATCTATATTCCTAATTTTGGAGCCAGGCACTACAGGAGATCAAATGGGAAAATCTAGTTCATGTAAAGTGTGGTAGAAGTGTTGCACTCTCACCCACAATGAGCTCAGTTAATAGGTTTAACATGGAGATCGACACATTTTTGCTCACAATACGTATTGAGAGTCACAGAGCCCAGGTGTTTATTTGTAGTTATGATATAACAGTGTAAATTTCACCTTATTGAACGCTGGAGTTGTCCTACTCTTGTGATTCTGGAACTAATTTTTAAGATAATGCTGACACCATTTCAAATGGTGCCATGCTGTGTAATGTCACCTGTGACCACACAACAATGTGACAGTTTCCATTTCACCACTGAGGAAATTGCATTCACAATTTAAATTACAATGTAAGTCATAGAATGGAAGAGACAGTGGTTATAGCTTTAAATGCACTGTGAATGTATTTTTTTTAGAGATACAACTTGAAACCAGGCCCTTAGGCTGACCTGGTTCAAGCTGAACATCAATATCCATTCATACCAATTCTATTTTAAGCACACTTTCTTGTTCACTCCCTACATTTTGGGGGAAACTTTTTTAGAGGGCAATTAACCTACATATCCGCACATCTTTGGGATAGGGGAGGAAACCGGAGCAACCGGATTCACAAGGAAAACTTGCAAACTTCACACAGACAGCACCCAAGGTCAGGATTGAAACCGGGTCTGTGGCTCTGTGAGGCAGCAGCTCTACCCGTCTCCACTGTACTTACATAACCTACGAGATTTACAGGCTGTTTAATGAACTGCTGTAATATGTGTTCTTTGTATTTACATAGTGTCCAGCCTGAGTAGACACAAGGATTGATATTTACATGTACACGATAAACATTAGGATTTGTAAAAGGATGTATTTGCATCCTTTCATAGCAACAGAGCCAAATTTATAAAAGAGAATTCACGCCCAAATACGACACCATTGCCTATTTAGTGTTTACAATAGACAGATTGCTATCCCAGAGCTCCATAACAACAGAGTTAACATCACAACAATACATGCACTAATGCTGTATCTTTAAAGGAGTAAAACATCACAAGAATGTACCAGTTTGGGTGGGTCATTGCAGCTGAAAACAGTTGCTGAGAGCTGGAGCTTTGTTTTGATTTGCTAAATAATTGCAGCAAATTGCAACTTCAGTAAAGTGAATTAAGGAATGCCTGATGTGACCACATTGGACATATAAAACAGGCATTCAAGGATACCGGAGACAAGAACATAAAGGATATCTGTAAGCATAAGTGTTTGAGCCCTCGTGCAGAATTAGGTTGTATGTGTGGGGCTATTTACATTGCCTCTAGTTTACTTTCATAATGTTTGCAATGCTGCTACATTTAGTTGCTGTGGTAATTCAGATTTGAATGGCCAGTGTTCCTGAGGAAACACATTCACATTTATGTTAAATGGAGAAAGGGGAGCTGAAGGAGTGATGCCAGGTAAGGGAAGTTATATTGAAGTGGGCAGAATCAGGTCCCATTGCTCTATAAGTTCAATAGCTGGGTTTGTAGATGAACACCTCAGTTTGTCATCTGATGTCTTTTATTTTAATGTTGGCAATATAGGAAATTTCAGTTTCACAATCCCTCTGGGAAGCTGTCACAGGTTTCTACCAAATGGTAGAATATGTCCTTCAGGCAGCTCAACTTTTCACCCTCCTTGTTGCTCAACAAGCCTCTATTGTCTTCTAATTTCTGATGACAAACATTTGACCTAAAACACTAGCAGTTTCTCTTTCCACAGAAGTGGTTTGGCCTTGAGTGTTTCCTATATTTTCTGTTTTAATTTAGATTACCAGCACCTGCAGCTCTTTTAAATTCTTAACTTTTCATTAGTTTAGCTCATTGTTGTGTGTACTGAGGTACAGTGGCAGGTTTTTGTTGTGTGTTATCCAGTCAGCAGAAAGACTATACATGATTACAATCAAGCTGTCCACAGTGTACAGGCACAGGGTAAAGGAATAACATCTAGTGCAAGATAAAGTCTGGTGAAGTCTGATTTAAGATAGTCTGAGGGTCTCCAATAAGGTAGATGGAAGATCAGGACCACTCTAGTTGGTGATAGTATGGTTCAGTTGCCTCATAACAGCTGGGAAGAAACTGTCCTTGAATCTGGAGGTGTGTGTTCTCACATATCTGTACCCCTTGTCTAATGGGAGAAGAGGGAGTGTCTGGGAGGAGACTGGTCTTTGATTTCCCAGGTAGCCTTGCTGAGACAGTGAGAAGTGTAGATAGTCAATGGAAGAGAGGTTAGTTTGTGTGATGCACGTTCCAGAGTGCTGCTGGTAACAGAAGTGTCAGCAATCAATATGGAGGGCACAGATTCATTCAGAGATCTCATTTCCCCCCTGCCCCAGACTTTAAATCCATGTCCTCTGGTTCTCAATTTCCCCTAGTCTGGGCAAGGGTCTCTGTGCATCTACCCTATCTATTCCACTCATGATTTTGTACATTCCAAGAGTCAATGGAAATGTTGCATTTTTCACGGTGACTTTGGGCACATTCTTAAATTTGCCTTTACTCTGTGGTAATCTCTTCTTGTGACAGAGCTTGGATCAGAGTGCCTATGTTGTGAATCTGGCGTCAATCTAGCCTGCCCATCTGACTGAGGGTAGCTTGGGCCTCTGTCAGATGCTGGGCTGAAAGAGAATGCTGGTGTTGATTTGCTTCTCTTTTCAGGTAATTTTACAGAGATGGTGTTTGTAGCATCTTTCAAGTGCCTTGAGGTACCTGCTGTAGTTAGTCAAGGTGTCTGGGCAAGGATCAATGCTGCCCAGTAGACCTTAAGTTTTCTACCTGGTCTGAGGTCTTGATCTTCAAACAGCCATTTCCTTAATCATCTAAACTCTATCTCAGTGCATTATCGCCATTGTCTGCTGTCATTGATTCACAACTCAAGAAAGCCTGGATTTTTAAATTCTCATTTAACCTGCCAAATTTGTGAATAGCCTTTCAACCATGTAATATCTCCATGCTCGATAGCCTACCTATAATTCTAGCCTCTTGAACATCTTCATTTTAATTAATCTACAGTATCATTGACAACTCAGTCAGCATCTGCTGAGGCCTCAAGATAGAGAGTGGTCTTTTTTTCAGCTCAAAACCATTTTTTCCTCCTTTTTAAGCAACTAATTACAACCCACCTCTGACACAGAAGTCTGCCTTAATTTATCAATTTGTGGCTTGGAGTCAAATGTTGCTCAATGGTGTGCTGCTGGAATAGAGTACAGCTTTAAAAGTGCCAAATAAAATTTGTTGCTTCTGATGTAATTAATTCCTTTTGAAGTTTAACCACTTGTTTTGCAAGCAAATGTGGTTGCCAACATATAGCAATGTCTAATAAAAAAACTATATTTCAGCACAATTTGCTGTTTCAACCTGCAAGGTTTCACTGGAAATATAATGCTGTTTGAATGATGAGAAGAATTCTTGCAATTGCCATGAAGCCAGGTCAGAACAGAAAAAAAATCTTGACGTTTCTCTTAGTATGTGGTTCAGGGAGTTCAATGGCCATTCTTATGGAAGCAAATGCAAAATGCTTTGGCAGTTGTTTGATATTTAACATTTCATAATTGGGTAAAATATTGTGTAATTTTACCGTTCTGAATTATCACTGGTGAAGATGTACAATGTTAATGGAATGGGCCATGTTTTATTTCTCAGACTGCAGTTGGGAAGAAGTCTTGTTGCCATTTATGATCTTCACCATTTCCCCTTTGTGTACTGAATGGATTTCCCAGCTTTGAAAATGTTATAAGCACATATGTTTTCTATCACATAACAGCTGCAAAAATGATCTTTGGCATATGATGAAGCCTACATATTATATGAGTAGAATCAAAGTGGCAGAAAGAAAATTATTGAAGCATTTCATCGATCCTGCAATTGTGCTTTAAAACTGAATTTGCTGAGTTACTCCAGTATTTGGTGTCTACCAAGGTTATCTATCAAACATCACCCGGCAAGCCCTGAAATGGAACCCCCAAGGAAAAAGGAAAAGAGGTTGCCCCTGGAACAGCTGGCGAAGAGGAGTCCAGACAGAAGTGTCTGGGAGTGGGCTCAACTGGGGAGATCTCGAAAGAACCGCCAACAACCGAGTGAGGTGGAGGACATTTGTCAATGGCCTATGCTCCCTAGAGGAGCAAAGGGCTTAAGAAGAAGAAGGTTATCTTAGTCAAGCATGTTAAAGCTATTAGAAAGACAAATATGTCAATGACCAGAAATGGAATGGAACAATGATGAAATCCTGGAGAGCGATGGCAAAAACAGTTCAGTTCAGAATGGAAATAATTTCTGGCACTCAAAGGGTTAAACAATTACAAGGATTTTGCCTGCAACTGTTCTCGTGAGAATGATTGGGAGGTGAAAAATGTTGGTGGTGAACACATCCAAAGATTTCATTGATAAGAACACTTGTCCGTTTCTATTTATTCATTAGTTCAGCTGCCTATCAGTTTGTTGTGGAGCTCTCCCTCTGTGATAGCATTTGGATCAACACATTTGTCATTTGCTTTCCTCCTCCTCCCTGCCGACATTCTTCCAAGACACAACCACTTTAGTTGCTTTGTCCCCTTTTTTTGTTCAACATGTGGCTGTTCACCTAGTTTAGTTGGAGATACAGCGCGGAAACAGGCCCTTCGGCCCACCGAGTCCGCGGCGATCACCGCACATTAGCACTCTCCTACACACACTAGGGACAATTTACACTTATACCACGCCAACTAACCTACAAACCTGTACGTCTTTGGAGTGTGTGAGGAAACCGAAGATCTCGGAGAAATCCCACGCAGGTCACGGGGAGAACGTACAAACTCCATACAGACAGCACCCATAGTCAGGATCGAACCCAGGTCTCTGGCGCTGCAAGTGCTGAAAGGCAGCAACTCTACCACTGCCTAAGGTTCTCGACTGTTTCTGTTCATGGATTACTCCTGAATGCAGCTTGATTTTTTAATGTTGGGGAGGTAGATGGACTGGAATAGGATGCCATTTTATGCTTAACTGAAAGCACTGTCTTAATAATCAACCGTTATAAATGCTATGGAAGAAGCTATCACTACATTTAGTATTTTTACAATTATTTAATATTGGCAACATAATTCTTTTATTGGACTATTGTCACTACAGAAATATTAGTGATATTGTTTGAAAGACATGAAAAAATCTTTTTGATGTACTTGGGGTTAGGACTTAAAAACAAATGAATTCCCAAAATAAAGTTTCTGACATTGTATTTATAATAGCACATAAGAAACTAGAGTGGGATGAAAAAATGAACCACAAAGTGCTAGAATAACTCAGCAGGTCAGGCAGCATCTCTGAAGAACATGGATAGGTGATGTTTGGGTCGGGACCAGACGGATTGTGTTGTAGGGGAAGAAAGCTCGACGAGAGCAGGCGCAGGGCAAAGCCTGGCAGGTAACAGATGAACATGGGTGAAGTGGGGGTGGGGGGGTTGATAGCCTGATGGATGGACAAAGGCCAGAGATGAAAAAAAAGTGAGACAAAAGGATTAAAGAGTTGCAAATTAAAACAGTTGCTAATGAGAGTGGGAGAAGTTCACTTGTGCACAGCTGATTCTGTATCTGAATACCATTTTTCGGATATTTATTCCTCTAATATCGAGATGTCCTTTTCTGCTCTGAATTTAATCCATTTTTGAACCTTCAAAGATTCATCACACTCTTTATGAGGAAATTTCTTCTCGATTCACACCAAAAAGGCCTATTTTTTTCCCTGAGAGACTGTTATCACTAGTTCTAGACTCCTCAGCAAAGGGAACCATTCTCCCTATATCTAGTTTCTAAAATCTCCAAGACTTCTCTTCATTAAATAACATTATCTCTCTGTCTTTAAACTCAATAGAGAATGGCCTAGCTTACTCAATTTATCTTTCTCTATTAGACCTGTCATCCCTAGAACTAGTCTAGTAAGTCTTCATTGTACTCCCTCCACAGCAGTATAGAATAACTTGCACACAAGTTGTAAACAGTGACCTGTAATCCGAGGTTCCACGTAATTCCAGAAAGGCATCTTTACCTTGGTACCCAATGGCCTTGCACGAAAGGCCAGTGTATGATTTGTTTTCCTAATTGGTTGTGGTGGAGTTGCTGCCTGGCGTGGGTAAAGTGACATGGGTTCAATCCTGACTATGGGTGCTGACTGTATGAAGTTTGTACATGCTCCCTGTAACCTTGTAGGATTTCTCTGGGTGCTCCAGTTTTCTCTCGCATTCCAAAGATGTGCAGGTTAAATTGGCTTCTGTAAATTGCCCCCAGTGCGTAGGATGTGAAACTGGGATAACATGGAACTAGTGCATGGGTGATCATTGATCAGCTTGGTGGGCCTGTTTCTACGTTGAACTGAATGAAAATCTATTTTGCCTTGCAGCGACATAAAAAAGACATCTGGGTGCCTTTGAAATCATCATTTTCTAGTCTCAGACCATCTAAACAATGCACAACATTTCTGTTTTTTCCATACAGACAGCAAAGATAGACACAAAATATTGGTGTAACCTAGTGGGACAGGCAGCATCTCTGGATACAAGGCTTGATGTTTCCAGGCTTGTTCGTGACCAATTGTAGTTGGAGATGTTTGAAGATAAGCGGAGCAATTGCTTAATTTGAGATGTTAAACATTTTAAGCTTCTCATGAGTTCCATGGCTGGGTTGAATGGATATTTTTAACAATTGCCTTTTACTATGCATTTTCCTGGAGGAAATTTCTCTAGACATCCACTATGGTAAGGAAGAGAGATGGGGATTGCAAAATGTTAGAACTGTAATGAGTGGTTGGAAAATAGAAGAATAGGAGAATGGGGATGGCATGGTTGCGCAGCAGTAGAGTTGCGGCCTTACAGCGCCAGCGATTTATGTTTGATCCTGACTACGGGAGCTGTCTGTACGGAGTTTTTATGTTCTCCCCATGACCGCGTGGGCTTTTCCAGGATGCTCTGGTTTCCTTCCACACTCCAAAGACATACAGGTTTGTAGGTTAATTGACTTGGGCAAAAATTGTAGGACACGGCTGGTTTATGAGGATTGCTGGTCAGTGTGGATTTGGTGAACTGAAGGGCCTGTTTCCACACGATATTACCAAACTAAATAGAATTCTTATACAGTGGACCTATCTGTAATATGTTCCCCAGAACCAATTCTCCTCAAAGCTGTGCAGGTACATGAGGTTTATTGCAATCAGTTTAAAACTAATATTTGGCACTACATACAAGATTTAACTTTTTGTGGCTTATTTTCTTAATATAGCAACATCACACTCGTCAATGAATTCCTCTGGTGAAGCAACCAGACAGGAAGATGCTATTTTTAGCAAAGCCCACAATGTGGCAATGCAACTTGGACCAATTTAGGAAAATTTGTGTTTAACCACACATCCGACTCTCAAACAAGTGACATCATACACATTAATCAGTTTAGTTTAGAGACACAGCGTGGAAACGGGCCCTTTGCCCCACCGATTCCATCGATCACCCCATCCATCACTAGCACCATCCCGCACACTAGGTACAATTTACAATCTTTTACCAAAGTCAATTAACCTACAAACCTACATGTCTACATGTTTGGAAGGAAACCGGAGCACCCGGGGAAAACCCACTTGGTCACGGAGAACGTACAAACTCTATACCGACACCACCCGTAGTCGAGATTGAACCCGTGTCTCTGGCGCTGTAAGGCAGAAGCTCTGCTACTGTGCTGCCCATAATCAATCACAGGTGACTTTAGCCTCAACATTATTTTGATAGTAATTTTTTGCACAACAGAGTACTAAAATTGAGCCTTGGGTGCCAACTCTATACTTGGTGACTGGAGTCATTGTGTGGCCATCAGGACAGATGTTTTCAAGCTGAATTGCTTTCCTGATCAGAAATGAGGCAAATCTAGTTTAAAACTATCCATGTACTGGTTGGAGTTCACCCTGTGGCGTAGCCAAGTATGGTTATCTGAAATGCATAAGTGTCTTACAAATTGAGCCAGATGTGAAGATTAAATGAACAGTGAAATACTATTAAATTCATTTCAAAATCATAAGGACCGCAGTAATTAATCACTATGTACTTTGTGGACTTTACAGTATAAATAGAGAATCAAAATGTTTGTGTTGACAAAAATGAAAATATTTTTAAGCTGTAGATGCTGGAAATCTAAAGTAAAAACTGAAAATGCTGGAAATACTTGGCAGTTTGGTTACATCTATGGGAAGAGAAGCCATTAACGTTTAAGATCAAAGACCCCTTGTCAGAAAACATAGAATTTTTATGAAGGGTGTCTTTTTGGTTTAATTTAGAGATACGGCATGGGGACAGGCCCTTCGGCCCATTGAGTCCACGTCTACCATTAATCACCCGCTCGCACTAGTTCTATCCGACACACCAGGGACAATTTGCAGAAGCCTATAAACCTGCACGCCTTGGGGATGTGGGGGGAAGCTAGAGCATCTGGAGAAAACCCATGTGGGCATTGGAGAACGTGCAATCTCTGTATGTTATCTGTTTATATCTAACACCCACTAACCATTGTCTCCTAACTCCACTCCTCCCTCTCTCCCACCCAGCTCCATCAGTCTATCATTCCCCTCCTCACCTGGTTCCATCTGTTGTTTAGTTTAGAGATACAATGTGAAAGCAGGCCCTTCGGCCCACTGAGTCCGTGCTGACCAGCGATCCCTGCACATTAACGCAATCCTTCACACATGAGGGACAATTTACACATACACCAAGCCAATTAACTGACATATGTATGTCTTTGGAGTGTGGGAGGAAACTGAAGATCTCGGAAGAAACCCGAGGAGAACGTACAAACCATACAGGCAGCACCCTTAGTCGGGATCAAGCCCAGGTCTCCGGCGCTGCAAGTGCTGTAAGGCAGCAACTCTACCACTGCCCCACTCTGGCTGCCCTTTATCTGCTGTCAACCAACTCTGGCCTCTCCCTCTCCCTCATTATGTTGGCTATCTGCTTTCTACATTTTGTGCAGGGTCTTGCCCTGAAATGTCAACCATTGCTCTGCCTTCAAAGATGTTGCCTGACCCACAGAGATCCGCCAAGGGTTTCCTTTTTTCCTCCAAAGAGACTGCAGATTCAATCTGAAGAAGGGTCTCGACCTGAAACGTCACCCATTCCTTCTCTCCTGAGATGCTGCCTGACCTGCTGAGTTACTCCACATTTTGTGATACCTTCGATTTGAACCAGTATCTGCAGTTATTTCCCTACACGTCTGAGGTGCTCTACAGTTGTGTCAGGGCTTATCCATTTAAGCCAATGGAATACATTTGAGGCAGAGTACTATGTGCTGATGTGACTACATTGTGTACTTGGCATTTCAGATCGGGCATGAATTTCTTGGCACGCATCTAGGTAGCTATTCTACACACATCAAACCCCTACATATTGCTTTTGATTAGTTTAGTTTATTGTCACGTGTAACGAGGTACAGTGAAAAGCTTCTGTTGCATGCTAGTCAGTCAGTGGAAGGACTATACATGATTACAATCGACCCATCCACAGTGTACAGATACATGATAAAGGAAATAGTGTTTCAAATAGTGCCTTCAAAGATGTTGCCTGACCCACAGAGATCCCCCAAGGGTTTCCTTTTTTCCTCCAAAGAGACTGCAGATTCAGTCTGAAGAAGGGTATCGACCTGAAACATCGCCCATTCCTTCTCTCCTGAGATACTGCCTGACCTGCTGAGTTACTCCAGCATTTTGTGAATAAATACCTTTGATCTGTTTTAGTCGGGTTGAGTGAGTTATAAATAATGGTCTGGATATCAGAGGTCTGGATACCTTCCCTCTTCAAAATACAGGCACGAGATACTTTTCAACAACTTAAAGTTTAAGTCAAGTTGTGTATCTTGCTATATGCACAAGTTTAGTGAGGCAGAATGAAAATCTTGCTTGCAGCACAGGCACATAGACAGACCAAATCTTATATCTCCACTCTTATTCCATAGCCCTGTGTGCCATACCATTTCCTGAGCTCGTATGAATGAGCGTTTGACAATGCTGGGCCTCCACTCACTGGAGTTTAGAATGATGAGGGGGGACCTCGTTGAAACTTACCGAATAGTGAAAGGCCTGGCTAGAGTGAATGTGGAGAGGATGTTTCCACTAGTAGGATAGTCTAGAACCAGAGGTCACAGCCTCAAAATTAAAGGTTGTTCCTTTAGAGAGGAGATAAGGGGGAATTTCTTCAGTTTGAGGGTGGTGAATCTGTGGAATTCACTGCCACAGAAGGCTGTGGAGGTCAAGTCAATTAAAGGCAGAGATCAATAGATTCTTGATTGGGATGGGTATCAGGGGTTATGGGGAGAGGGGATAAGAGTGGGGTTGAGAGTAAAAGATAGATCAGCCATGATTGAATGGCGGAATAGACTTGATGGACCAAATGGCCTAATTCTGCTCCTATCACTTATGAACTTTCTAAATGTGATGAGGGTTTTGGCCACTCCCATTCTTACAGGCAATGGTTCCAAGCTGCAGTAACCCATTGAGTTTTTTAAAATCAACTTTCCCCCAATCTTTCTACCAATCAATTTAAATCAATGTCCTAATAATGACAGTTCATGTCAAGAAAAATGGTAGTTTTCATTTACAATTTTCAAGCCTGCTATAATTTTATACTCCTCAATTAACTCTCCCCTCCATCTCATTTAATCGAAAGAATACAATTCTAGCCTGATCATGAAAATAGTGAGGGTTATGATTATAATTCTCCAGCCATGAAATAGGGAATTAGAGAATTTTCAGCTGAACAAAAGAACATAGGTCAGTGAACACAGGAACCAGCTCTGCAGTTCACACTGAACTAATCACGTGATCCATTCCCTGCATATCCATGTGCTTGTCCAAAAACCTCATAAATTCTACTATCGTCTATGTCTCCACCAGCACCACCAGCAGCATATTTTATGCAACCACTACTCACCACTTACAAAACTTTCCCGGACATCTCCTTTAAACATCTACCCTCTCACCTTAAAGCTATGCCCTTTAGTCTTTGACAATTCCACCCTATGGAAAAAGTTCTGACTGTGAGAGAGGGAACAATAATTATTTGTGGAATAAGGCAGGCATTCAGAGCTCTGAGTGTTATATCATAGTCCACAACGACCAACAAACTCTGCACATTAACACTATCCTAAACACACATTTGGGACAATTTTTGCCTCCTTTGGTCAGCACTGATTTAGTTTAGTTTAATTTAGAACTACAGCATGGAAACAGGCCCTTCTGCCCACCGAGCCAGCACTGCCCAGCAATCATCCTGTACATTAGCACTGTCCTACACGCCAGCAACAATTTACAATTTTTACCAAAGCCAATTAACCTACAAACCAGTACGCCTTTGGAGTGTGGGAGGAAAACAGGAGATCCCGGAGAAAACCCATGCAGTCACAGGAAGAACGTACCAACTACGGACAGCACCCGTGGCCAGGATCGATAGCGCTGTAAGGCAGCAACTCTACCGCTGTGCCACTGTGCTGTTCCTGATCTACCTGGTATGATGACCTGACTGAGGCTTTGTGGATGTGCAGTAATGCCAACTTGTGAAGCCAAGCTGGCCTGATCATCAATGAGGTTGTGCAAAGCAGCCAGCCAGGCATTGCGTGACATAAAACTATCACAGGCTTTGAAGCAGGAAAAGTTCTACCACTCAAAAGAGCTGGAAAAGCTTTGACAACTAGCTATGTCATGAATCATACTCAGTTGGTTGTCAAACCTGTCAAAAATATTGAATGTTTCCAAATGTTCCTGACATTGAAAAACATTCAAAACCTTTTAAAATCAATCAAATAATGTTTAAAAAAATTAAATAAATAAGCAAAAATTAAAACACTTAAACACTTGAGAACATTTTTAAAGCAATTAACTTTTCCCAAGACAAAAGTTAAAATCTGATTACTTTTGAGCTGACAACATTATGTTGTCTGAAACCTTTATGCTTTAAAATTATTTTATTTCTTTAATGTTAGGGAATGAGATAAGTGAGAGTAGAGCTTACACTGGGAAATTTAAATTCAAATTAATTAAATTCTTAAAATTAAATTTGTATAATTCTCGGACTAAAGTGCTGCCTTATAGCATTTGCTATGCCAGAGACCCGGGTTTGATCCCAACTACAGGTGTTGTCTATTCGGAGCTTGTATGTTTGTACGTTCTCCCCGTGACCACATGGGTTTTCCCGAGATCTTTGGTTTCGTCCCACACTCCAAAGACGTAGAGGTTTGTCGGTTAATTGGCTTAGTATAATGTAAAAATTGTCCCAAATGTATGTTATTAGGATAGTGTTAATGTGCAGAGTTCGTTGGTCATTGCGGACTCGGTTGGCTGATTGGCCTGTTTCCGCACTATCTCTAAACTAAACTAAAGATACCTCAGTATCTACATAATTGTATTTATGGCATGAAAACTTTGATCAGTACATTTAGAATATTGAACACAATTGTTATTTGGACTGAAAGGACACAAAGTGCTGGAGTAACTCAATGGGTCAAGCAGCATCTCTGGAGAATATCAATAGGTGAGCTTTCGGGTCGGGATTTTGCTTCAGAGTGAATCAGTCAGACTGGATGTCCCTCAAGCTGCTGCATAGCAGTTACTGCTGCCTTACATCTCCAGAGCTCAGGTACTGTCTGTGTGGAGTTTGCAGGCAAGATGTTCCAGTTTCTTTCATACTCTAAGAAATGTGCAACTGGTTACTTGGCTACTAGAACATAGAACAGTACACCACAAGAACAGTCCCTTTGGGCCACAATATCTGTGCCAAACATGATGAAAAGACTATCTCTTATCTACCTGCATATAATCTATATCCCTCTATTCCCTGCATAGCCATAGGCCTATCCAAAAGTCTCTTCGATGCCACTATCATATGCCTCAACAACCAAACCTGGCAGCACGTTGCAATCGCTCACCACCCTCTGTGTAAAAAAACAAATTGCCCTGCACATCTCCTTTAAACTTTGCCCTTCACCTTAAAGCTATACCCTCTAGTATTTGATTTCTTCATCATGAAAGGTTCTACTGTAAGATAAATAACTGCTTGGTTGAGATAAATGAGAGGAACAATCATGGGAGAGTTGATTGAAATGTGCCAGAGAATAGGGCTAAGGGACATTGGGAGCGGCAATGTTAGGATTGTCAGCTGTAGGCATGGATGTGCTGGGCCAAATGGCCTCCTTCTGTGCTCTGGCAAGTAAACTAGAAACAGTGCTATTTTAACTGGGTTCACAAGCCTCTGGAAACGGATGGAGATTTGATGATTAGAGAAACATAGAGTAAAGTAAAGTTGTACTTTTAAATTACTTGTATTGGCTTTAATGTTGTTATTAGGTTAAATATGTTTCTGGGTGATTAAAGCTTTGAAGGCTTGAATATTTTTGTTAATGTTAACACATTTTTGTTTGTGTTTTAATTGCTTTTGAATGCTTTCGAATGTCAAGGATTTTCAGAAACATTCACAGTGGTGACAGCTTCAGATGTCAGAGCTAGTAGCTTGGCTTTGCCAGTTGCCTACACTTTAATCGGCTGTATTATGGTGTAGTTTGTTTTGGCTCGCCCAAATGAATGGATTATATTATACACAGTCTTGCTTTTATACACAACCCCGCCTGATCAATTCCTGGACCTACTGGTAAAAGTTTTGGATGCAAATTGTGTTTAGAGATACAATGCAAAATCAGGCCCTTCAGCCCACCGAGTCCATGCTGATCAGTGATCCCAGCACAGTAGCACTATCCTACTCACTAAGGACAACTTGCAATCTTTGCCGAAGCCAAATAATCTACAAACCTGTACGTCTTTGAAGCTTGGGAGGAAACCGGAGAACCCGGGGAAATCCCACTTCATGAGGAGAACATACAAACTCCATATTGAGAGCAACCATTGTCAGGATTGAACCTGGTTCTCTGGCACTGTAAGGCAGTACATCTACCGCCGTGCCACCATGCTGCCCGAATGCACAACCACAGGTACAAGTGAAGCCAGCAAGATGGCCTCAACATGTTTCAAACCATGATCGTACAAAGTATTGCAGGACTTCATTGATGATCAGGTTAGCTTTGCATCACAAGTTGACCACAGTACATCCACAAAGCTTCAGGACAGGCCTAACATGTAGAGCAATAGTGAGCAGAAGGCTCAACCTATTATATTCATGATATTATATTTTCTGAGAGCTCTGCACGTGGACCTAATTCCATTAAGAATTATTATCCATTGTGTAGACAGTGAAAGCGTTTAAGGTGAGAGGACAAAGTTTAAAGATGTGCTAGGCAGATTTATTGCACAGAGTGATGGGTGCCTAGAACACACTGTTAGGGGTCATGGTGGAGGCAGATACAATAGTGGCATTCAAGGGGCTTTTAGATAGTCACATCGATATGGAGGGATATGGATCTTGTGCAGACAGTGACGATTGTTTATCTTGGCACTATTTTCAGCACAAACATTATGGGCCAAAGGCCCTATTCCTGTGTTGTACTGTTCTTTGTTCTACATCATTTTATGGCAACTCTAAGAACATTATCCCCAAATTCACACTGACAATATTGCTGATAGGCCCCCACTCACAACATGCGTGATATGCTGAAGAGACACTTGGACCCAGAAATAAAGAACATCCCTGGAACATGCTGTAAATCAGAAATTTGTTGGATGTATTTTTCTTCCCGGATATTAAGAGTTGTAAATTAATTTCGATGTGGTTGTCTCATACTAGATTTTGAATGCACAGAATAAAACAGTCCTGTGTGAAAGATTCCCCTTCCACTGACAAGCTCTATTGGTGATCTCATAGGAGTGCCTGGTGAAGGAAATGGAAATGACATGTGGTGTGCCAGAGTTGAAGATTATAAAATACTGTTGGGGCCTTTGCATGCTTGTAATCCATACTTTTGCTGACCTGGCAGAGCTTCATACTGAGCATACGAAGTGAAAAGAGTGTTCCATTTCCCATTAATGATATCCCACTGCACCTCTCAGAGCTCGGGATTGCTAAGTGCTGATTTATAGCGCTTTGATTAACACCATCTAATTTATTAATAGGCATAATTAGTTACAATAATAGTACTTTTGCAACAAAAACATCGCTCACTATAGAGTTTGACAACAGAACATTTCCTGTGACATTGGGAAAACTATTTCAAAATTTACCATATTTAAAATGCAGGCTCTTAAGCCAAGGATTTAGCCCTAATCTTCTGGGAGATATGACTGACAAATAGCAAATCTAAATGTTTCAAATAAAAGTGGATTTTATATTTGTGCATGCAATTTTTATTTTCAATTAAAATCAAAATGGAAGCCCAAAGGTGTCACATTGAATTTAAGAAAATGTATGGAATGATTAATTTAGGGGCATGTTATTCTTTTTATGTTGTTGTTTTGTAAAATTGGCTTCTTTTTGCTCTCAAAGGGAGCTTGCTTCAAGTAACTAATCAGTAGTCTCATGGAATGTAACAAAGTCACTTGATGTCTGCAGAGATTGTCTAGGCAAAAACTCCCATGGTAAATGCAAACCATTATTATTGCAAAATGTAAAAAAAATTGAACTGCTTCAAACTTCGGAATATAAGCATAACAATGAAGTATTCAGAAAAGTCTATTAACTCTGTCTATCTCTTCCTGATTGTCATTTAAACACATTATATAAAAAGTTATTACTTCTGACCTGATTCCCAACTCGTTCACCAGTTTATTCAACAGTCATTAAATCCTAATCCCTATTGCCCGTTTTTACAACTCAGCACACTAGTTTGATTTACTCAAAAGGAATCATAGCATAAAGGTCAATTGATATCTAGTCCACGTTGAACTGATATCCTACAAAATGCCACGCCAAAAGTCACCATAGCAACCATGGGAGAGCAGCTGGCATGAGAGAGGACACTACATCAACTCCATTAAAGGAACAAAATAGGCCACACGCAATAGATTGTTATGATACTACTGCACTCGCTGGGTTGAAAAGCTTCCATGATTGTTTGGCAAAAGCCTAACACTGCCTCAGGATTTCATCATCGCCTGGTCCAACATGGGTACTGACCTCCCCACTATTGAAGGGATCTGCAGGAGGCGCTGCCTCAAAAAGTTATCCAGTTTACTCAAAGGCCCACATCACTGTGACCTAGCTGTCATTTCACTCCTACCCATTAGGAAAATGAGTAGGAAAAAGATATAGGAATCTGAAAACTGATCACCAGGCTCAAGAATAGCTTCTTCCAAATGATCATCAAGCTGTTGAACACCACACATCATTAACCTCAACTATTAACTTATACGGACTGTCTTTGGTTGCACTAAGGGCTGCGGGTTTTTTACATTAGTATTGTGTTATTAATTGATTTTTTTAAACATTATATATTATCTGTGAGTGTTCTGTTTATGTTGCTGTGCAAAAATGTAATTGTTCTGAATTTTGATTGTCCGGTCCATATAACATGCTTGACCCTTGTGTAATCATTAAAGATTTTTTTGGTCAATAAATGCACTCATCTTTAAAACACATTATAAGCAGATAATGTAGATAGGAATCAGGAATATGAGACAGCTATTCTGTGACAAGAGAAAGCTAGATAGGTATCATGTATACACATGACTTGGACTGAGTCAACTACTGATACAAGTGCAAAGTTAGATTCAGTTCTGATAAAGGATTTCTGTCGAGTCAAGGGGAGTTTATTTTATATGCACAAGTACAGTGGGCTTCAGGTATAATGTAAATCTCGCTTGCAGCATCATCACAGGCACATAACTGTATACTCAGGCAACACATAAAAACATAAATTATATATAAATTCTATATGACAATGAAAAGAAAATAACTGGGCAGAAAAACATTAGGGCAAAACTTACAGAAAGCAAGTGTATGATAGTGCAAAAGGAGGTGAGTGTTCCATTGATGATGTAGGATTATGATTCTGCAGGTCAGTTCAAGAACCTCATGGTTGTAGGAAAGTATTTGTTCCTGAACCTAGCAGTGTGGGATTGTCACGTATACCATTTTTGATTTTGAGGTAGAGTGAAAAGCGTTTGTTGCGTGCAAACCAGTCAGCAAAACGACTATCTTTGATAGCAATCAATCCATCCACAGTGTACAGATACATGAGAAAGGGAATAATGCTTTGTGCAAGAGAAAGTCCAGTAAAGTCTGATTAAAGATTGTCTGAATGTCTCCAATGAGGTTGATAGTAGCCCAGGACTGCTCTCCAGTTGCTCGTAAGATGGGTCAGTTGCCTGGGAAGAAACTGAATCTGGAGGTGTGCATTTTCATACTGCCATATCACTTGCCTGATGGGAGAGAGGAGAAGAGGGAGTGACTGGGGTGAGACTCATCCTAGATTATGTTGGTGGCCTTGCTGAGGCAGTGTCAGGTGTAAATGGAGTCAATGGAAGACTTCTGTACCTTTTGCTAGATGTTAGCACCAAAAAGACAGTGTGGCCCTGATGATGGGAGGGGATGAAGGTGCATCTAAGACAATGGAGCATTTCTTTGCTGTGGTATCATATTTTTTATTACCTTCCAGGACCTTCAATCATGGGCTCTCATTTCAGATCTAACTTTCCAGGGAGTTTGGGTCAGTGTTACTTCTTCTTTCCAACTTGTATTGCAAAGATGTCGTGTTGGAAATGCAATATCAAACCATGGTTCTCTTTATCCTTGCAAGTCTCCCCTAAGTATTCCCCGAAGTCTCCCCTCACCATTCAACAAAGTCCAGTCTTTCCTCCAGTGTTCATCACCAAAATGATTCATTAAAATATTGATGAACAATTTGGCAATAATTCAGAGGATGGTGAGTCTGTGGAATTCTTTGCCACAGATGTGAAGGCCAAGTCAAAGGATATTTTTTTAACGCAGACATTACCTGATACCTGATTAGTACGGGTGTCATGGGGTTATGTGGAGAAGGCAGGAGAATGGAGTTGAGAGGGAAAGATAGATCAGCAATGATTCAATGGTGGAGTAGTTTTAATGGGCCGAATGGCCTAATTCTGCTCCAATAATTTATGAACAAATTTTGGGTTATGCACTGTAAGCCACAAAATAGTGCAATGAAATCAGAAATATTAAAACACTCAGCTGGTCAGGCAGCATCTTTAGAAAGAAAAAGTGTTAACGTTTCAAGTTGAAGACGGCAGGTAAGAAGAATAGAAGAATAGTTCCTTTATTGTCATTGTAACATGAGCCATGTACAACGAAATTGTAAAATGTCAGCCAGTCAGTGCACCATTCAAACATTTCTAAAAGCTAACGATACATACAAGGTAAAATATTTAAAAAAAGATAAACAACTAAAATAAATATCATGAAAATAGCACGCATAAACACCCAACCCTACATCCTTCTGTCGATTTCACAGTCTCTTATTATGTATCGCCCCTGCGTTCCTTGGCGGCTACATTTAGTGCCTTTATAGCAGTGGGGTAAAAACTATTTTTAAGTCTGTTTGTCCTTGTCCTTGTAGATCTGTACCGTCTGCCTGACGGTAACAGTTCAAACAGGGAGTGTCCGGGGTGGGAAATGTCCTTTATAATACTCTGGGATTTTTTGATGCAGCGGGAACTGTGTAAGTCCTCCAAGGTAAGTAGAGGGCAGCCGACAATCCTCTGGGCGTTGTCAATGGCCCTCTGGAGCGCTTTCCTCTGAGCCGCTG
Source organism: Rhinoraja longicauda (assembly GCF_053455715.1). Lineage (NCBI taxonomy): Eukaryota > Metazoa > Chordata > Chondrichthyes > Rajiformes > Arhynchobatidae > Rhinoraja > Rhinoraja longicauda. The sequence continues at coordinate 30,106,585 of NC_135958.1, forward strand.
TGCAGCTGGTGTACCATACGCATACACAGTATGTTAGGATGCTCTCAATGTAGCACCGATAAAAGGACAACAGCAGTCTCTGAGTGATGTTATTCTTCCTGAGCACCCTCAGGAAGTGCAGTCTCTGCTGGACCTTTTTCAGCAGCGCAGAGGTGTTCACGCTCCACGTCAGGTCCTCCTCAATATGGATTCCCAGGAAGCGGAAATCCGCCACCCTCTCCACACAGTCCCCTCTGATAGTTAATGGTACCATGTCCGTTTTATTCTTTCTGAAGTCTATTATTATTTCCTTTGTCTTTAAGGTGTTGAGGAGCAGGTTATTTTCTCCACACCACACTGTCAGCTGCTCCGCCTCATCCCGGTAGGCGTACTCGTCCCCCCCGGTGATGAGTCCCACCACCGTAGTGTCATCCGCAAATTTGACAATGGTGTTGCTGTGGTGGGCGGGGGTGCAGTCATGTGTATAGATGGTGTAGAGCAGGGGGCTCAGCACGCAGCCCTGTGGAGAGCCGGTACTGAGGCTGAGGGCCGTGGATGTGTGATGGCCCACTCTGACTCTCTGGCTGCGAGCTGACAGGAAGCTATTTATCCACATGCAGGTGGAGTGTGGAAGTCCCAAGTCCCCCAGTTTGTCCACCAGTTTATGGGGAAGGATTGTATTAAAGGCAGAGCTGTAGTCCACAAAGAGCATCCGCACGTAGCTCCCCGGCTGCTCCAGGTGGAACAGTGCAGCATGGAGGGCTGTGGCTATAGCGTCCTCTGTGGATCTATTCGCTCTGTACGCAAACTGGTCCCTAAGACGTGAGCAAGAACAAGATCGCTCATCATATTTTTTAAGACTACGAATGGGATCACAATCCACCATTTTCCCTGCCTTAATTCTGGGAAAGGGCAGTAAATTGCTCCCCTCTCTACCCCATCTGCTATCATCTGGACCAGGAGCAAGTTAACAGACAAGTTCATGTTTGGAGTAAAAGGCCCCCGTGCAAATTTAAACAAAGCCAATGAAAGGGACATGAACCTTGATGTGGTGGAAGTAAATAGGAAAACTAGATTTAAAGAGTATAACTTGAAATAAACAATAGCAAACAGGAAAATAAACAATTTATCATTCCTGATGTAAACATCCCGTTGAGAAATATAACTCCACAGGAAAAGAGGAACTGTCATGGCTGAATCGAGAAATTAAAATCAGTATTAAATTACAAATAGTTTACAATGACACTAGAAAGTGTAGTAAATACTGAAAACTGGAAGGTTTTACAAATTACTGCATGATGGAGGTAAAAGATAGAAGAGTTGAAGCGACAAGAAAAACATTGTGTAAAAGTTGTGAAAAAGTATGTAAAAAGAGACAATCTTTAAGGTTAACGGGTCCCTCTAAAGCAAAGGCAAGAGAAATCAAAATAAAGAATAGGAAATCTCTGAGTTTAGTTTAGTTTGGAGTTACAGCGTTTTGACCCATCGAGTCTGCGTCGACCAGCGATCCCTGTACATTAGCATTATCCTACACACTAGGGACAATTTACAATCTTTACCAAAGCCAATTAACCTACAAACCTGTATGTCTCTGGAGTGTGGGAGGAAACCAGAGCTCCTGGGGAAAATCCATGCTGTCGTGGGGAGAACTTACAAACTCCGTACAGACAACACCCGTAGTCAGGATTCAATCCGGGTCTCTACCGCTGTTAGGCAGCAACTCTATTGCTGCACCACCATGCTGAGACATTAAATAAATCATCCTTTATAATTTGTCTTGATCATTCCATTTGTCTGATATTAAATTTTGTAAATTAAAATAATTGAAAATTAATTGGCAATGCTATTTTTCTTGAGTTGGTTTCATACTTCATTGGATGAAAGACAGAGCAAGATACATCTGGAGCTCACCTGACACATGCAGTCACCTTGTGTGGTCTTCACCTGCCCAGATGTATCTGGTCCAGAGGTGGTGGGATGATTTTGCCGGCCCTGCTTATCTTGAGGATAGACAGTCTGATCTCAATGGCAATTGTACTATTATACAGAATCCTTGCCCTTGAATGGACCTCCACAGTAGACAAAGTTGGTGGAACAGTATCCTGTTTAACCCAACACTGAAATGGGGGTTAAACACAAAATGCTGGAGTAACTCGGTAGGTCAGGCAGCATTTCTGGAGAAACGGAATACGTAATGTTTTGGGTTAAGACCTCTCTTCAGACTGAGAGTCAGACGATAGGGAAACTAAAGGTATGAAAAGGTGCAAAGAACAAATGATTATTTGTTCTGTGTACCTTTTCATACCTCTAGTTTCCCTCTTCCCTGACATCACCTATTATCTTATTGAAACATATAAGATTATTAAGGGGCTGGACACGTTAGAGGCAGGAAACATGTTCCCGATGTTGGGGGAGACCAGAACCAGGGGCCACAGTTTAAGAATAAGGGGTAGGCCATTTAGAACAGAGATGAGGAAAAACTTTTTCATTCAGAGTTGTAAATCTGTGGAATTCTCTGCCTCGGAAGGCAGTGGAGGCCAATTCTCTGAATGGTTTCAAGGGAGAGCTAGATAGAGTTCATAAGGATAGCGGAGTCAGGGGGTATGGGGAATGGGGTACTGATTGAGAATGATCAGCCATGATCACATTGAATGGTGGTGCTGGCTCGAAGGGCCAAATGGCCTATTCCTGCACCTATTGTCTATTGTCTATTGTATTCCTTCTCTGCAGAGATGCTGCCTGTTCCGCTGAGCTACTCCAGCATTTAGTGTCTATCTTTGATGTAAACCAGCATCTGCAATTCCTTCCTACACTACTGAAATGGAAGTAAATGATTTTTTTTTAATGGATAATAAAGTCAATTCTGAATACAGAATATTTGGAAATAATTAAAAATATTTATTACATTTAAAAAACAATGCTTGACGTTCCTAATAATGGTCTGGAATACTCCTTTAAATCAATGATGTCCCTGATCCCGGGTCATGACACCTGGCCTGGGAGGTCAAAAACTACTTCTGAACATTATACTGAGGACTTCCAACAGACTGGGCCCTGCGGTTGACCTCCACATGGACCCTTGCGACAGAGTGAAGTGGTGGATGCAGCACAATGTGTAACTCAGCAAGTCCTAGAATTCTTTATTCAAAGGCATATGGCATTGAAGTCCCAAAAGCCGAGAGCTGACTATTCTACCAGGAATCACCAGCCCCGGTCACACAGAATTCATCCTATTTTTGGTTTATGTAAATCATCGACGATGTAAGTGTGGAACTAATTTAGTCTGAAGTACCTCACGATGTTTGGGAATTTTCATGGGGATTGACTGCTTCTACTGCATCTTTATGATCTAATCATTGGGAAGGGGACGGGTGGTGGTGGGTAGGTGAAAGGGTGAGTGATGTTCAACATTTCTCATTATTTAGCATCGTTAGTTTAAAAATTAAGTTGGATCCCATTCCTTTGCATAAAGATTGTATAAAGATTTTTTTCCTTATATCCAAGATAATATAAATTTCTTTGTCAGCAACAAATTTGATTAACTCCAAGTGGCATTTGGTTATCTGTCAATGGCGTTCCACAAATTCATTCTTTATTCTTCCCTTCGAGGTATTAGGACAGTTATTGGAGACACAAGTAACAGCAGATGCTGGAATCTAAAGCTAAACACAAAGTGTGGGAGGAATTCAGTGGGTCAGACAGCGTGGACGAGCAGCTTTTTGGACCGAGACCCTTCTTCGGACTAGGTATGGCTCTTACTAGAGAATTCGAATTGTAGAATTTGGATAAAGAGTCAAATATTTATGATTGATTTGAGGAGATATTTCTTTATTCCAATTCCCAAATCATGGGAATTCTCTACCCCAAAACATTATGAATGTTCAATCAATGCAGATGTTTGACTGGAATGAATATACTTTAAAATACTATGGGATCAAATGGTTCTAATGGAGAAATAGATGGAGGTCACATTAATAATCTTATTGGATTGCTGAACATGCTCAAGCATCAATTATTAAGTCCTTTTCTATTTCGGAAGGACCAGTAATTTCTCCATGTTTCATCCATGGATTGAGCAAGAAATATAAAAATGGTATACAACAGAGGTCAATATTAATTGCAAGCAGTTTTGACTATTTATCATGATAACATATGGTGAAGATGTAACAGAAGCATTTTATTCCCCACATTTATGGCCCATTTCCTTATGTCTAGCTATGTCATCCAGCTTTTCCTGATGCTAAGAGCAAGCAGGGTCCATTACACCATTTCTGGTCTGAAGCATTAATTATCTATTGTCCCTGTCTTAACTCCACACTCTGAAAAATCCTTACTTCATTCTAAAAACTGGAACTTTTGGTGGTCAGCTTATTATTGCTGGATGATAAAAGACCATGGTCTAAATTTCTTCTTGCCTTCATGGAAACTGCATACCAAGGAATTTTATTACACCCAGTTGCAAAAGACAATAAAGCACTTTGAATCTGATTCTGAGCCACTGAATTTGACCGGAGAAATGGAAATCACGGCCCAGTTTATCTTGCAAATCTCTTCCTTCAAACATTCAGGAACTAACATCTAAATTGGGAGAGTTGCTATTGCACAGATGATTCATGCAATAACCAAGTCTGATAATTCTCATAGATTAAAAACAAAGATAATTGTGTTGAAAGACTGGTTTATACCGAAGATAGATACAAAGTGCAGGACTGGAGAAACAGGATGTGTGACGTTTCGGGTCAGGACCCAATCCGGTCTGAAGAAGGGTTCTGACCTGAAATGTCTCCCATTCTTTTTCTCCAAAGATGCTGCCCCACCCGCTAGGTTACCCCAGCACTTTGTGTCTATCTTAAAAATAATTGTGCTTGATTCATCCATCACAATCCCTGAATGTGGCCTGTCCCACCAACAAGATTGACCCAGCAAATGTAGACACAAAAAGCTGGAGTAAATCAGCAGGACAGGCAGCATCTCTGCAGAGAAGGAATGGGTGACGTTTTGGGTCCAGCAAAGATGGCCTTGTACAAGGCAAACCCCATAATGAAACCCCATGGAGTTTGAGGGCATTGGAGCCCATATCAATGTTGTATTAATGCCCCAGCATGCCAACGTACTCAGCCCACCTCTCATTAACCATCCTACGCCTGTCATTTCCTCAATTAACTGCCACATCACCAAAAACTCAGCATTTTCACGGTAAACAAAAGTATTGAGTGGTCAAAAGGTTTGAGGGGCGCAGAGGCTGTGATACTTTATCAATTTATTATTGAAGTACACCATCAAATATTTCTGAATGTGAAAAAGCAGTAGAATGCAAACTATGTATGATGTGAAAATGTTTATTTTCTCAATGATCCTGACACAGAGCAAGTCATTATCCAAGATCTAGATCCTGGAGAGCAAAAGGAGTTTTTATTTTCCATTAACTCTGGTTACGCATTAGTTCCCGAGCAAACTTCATATATTTTATTAACTGTGAACCAAATATGAAACCTAAAGGTTTGGCCCAAATCCAGTCCCATTTGAAAAGTGCAAGAGGTTAGATTTTTGTACATGAAAATGTGCTGTCTTCTGGGAGTTACAGTGCACCTGAAAGTAAACACAGCTTGCAAATCAGACAGAACTCCATTTATGTGTCTAACTGACTTTCTTTTGGGACTGAAAACTGACACTTTGGAAATGAAGGTAAAAGAAAGGACACACTCTAATTGGAGACAGATGGCAATGAATGGACTGACAGTGGCTAAAATGATCAATTGCTGCCAATTATTCTTCACTGGCATGTTTTTGAGAAGTGCAATTGAATAAAGTCAGTTAAAACGACTGTTGCATAATTGTCTGTTATTTTTCAATTTACCATGCAGCACTGTTTTGCTTTTCTGCCGCAGAGATAAGGTGGCTCATGATGGTTGCTAAGGACATGTTTGGATTCATTTTGCTGCTCTGTATGGACTCAGTTTAAGAAGTGTTAAAGGTTATTCGTGTTAGATTGTTATCAGTTCAGTCTCTGCACAATATGCCTATAGGAGGATGTATGAGCACCAGAGGCAGATTTTGGGCGCAACTCCTGAACATCTATCCATCCCTCAAAGTCATTTTTCTGCTTGCCTCATCAAATTACTCTCTCCTTTCAAAACCAAGTATTGAAAGGATAACAAGCTTGAAAGGATAACAAACAGGACAAGATGAAGAATGCATCAGAACCAATATGTTGCACAGAGGTTGAAGTCCTTTAAAGGAAATTAAGAAGGCTTGGGTGGCCGGGATGGTTTATCGAAGGACTGGTAACTTTGCAATCAACTGGCCTCTTCACTTTACCTTATTCGTCATCTTAATTCAAATTTTTGGAGATGCAAATATATATGCTGAAATCCCTCAAGATTGAGAGAAACATCCCACATCTTTGGTCAGATCACTAGCAACCCAGTGTTTGATCTGCAAGAATGCCTTTGTTGCATCATAGTTCATGATGATGCTCACCATCCTTGAACACTGAATGCTGAACACCATCCTTCAGTCCATTAAATGTTATAATCTTTTCAGGAAAATATAGAGCTGCAACAGGTTGAGTGGGAAGTGAGGAGCACTGGAGAGAAGAAAATCTACTGTTATGGGATGAGAGTAAGTGAAGGAAATCATCTAGCCTTTCAATTAGATCACTGCTTATCTATCTTTCTTTGTGTGGAAGAGTCACTCTACTCCTCTTCTAACTCGACTCCTGAAAGTGAAAATTAAATACTGTGAGTCCATCTACCTGTCAAGGTGTCTTTTAATTGCTGTTATAAGACCTGCCTCAACCACCTCCTCTGGCATCTCGTTCCATGTATCCATCTCCCTCAGTTAAAAAGTTGCTCCAACTAAATCTTGCTCCTCGGATTCCTACTAAATCTTGCCCCTCTCACATTAAACCTATTATCCTCTGGTTCTTGAATCCCCTACCCTGGGTAAGAGAATTTGTGCATTCTGCATTTCTATTCCCCTCAGGATTTTACACACATCTATAAGATCACCCCTCAGCACAGTAATGTCCTAGCCTGCTTAACCTTTTCAAATAGTTCAGACCCTCGTGTCCTGGCAACATCCTCATATATTTTCTCTGCACTCTTTCCAGTTTAATATAAGCTTAACTTTCATAAGCAAGGACATTTTGTGGAACTGGTATGAAGAAAATGGTGTTTTCTTCGGATCAACAATGCAGTTTCTTGTAAGAATTGGCTTCATACATCATCACTATTTGTGATGTATTGTAACAACTGCGGGAATTGGCAACACATCAAGAGGGAACACCCGTCTGAAACTAGTAATGTCAGTTTCATTGTGTAGTTACACAGCGAAGCTAATCACACTGCTCTGTGAACCCCTTATTTGGATTTCTTGCGCTTTATGTGACTTCTGAAAACAGTGTCAGGATGACGTACAATACTGTAACAATGTTGTTTTAGCATGTTAAAATTATGGTGGAGCAATTATTCGGGGTGAGCACATAGAAGAAATCTCTCATCCTTCTTGATTCCAAGCAAAACTAACACAGCTTATTCAGCCTAGTCTTAACATCCTAGAATTTACGACATCAGTGGCCCAGCGGTAGAGTTGCTGCCTTACAGCGCTAGAGACCTGGGTTCGATCCAGACCACGGGTGCTGTCTGTAAGGAGTTTGTACATTGTCCCCGTGACCGCGTGGGTTTTCTCCGGGTGTTCCTGTTTCCTTTCACACTCCAAAGACGTACAGGTTTGTAGGTTAATTGGCTTCCGTAAAAATCATAAATTGACCCTAGTGTGTAGGATAGTGAATGGAGATTGCTGGTCGGCGCAGACTGCATGGGCCGAAGGGCCTGTTTCCATGCAATACCTATAGACTGACCTAAACTAAACTATAATAAAGGCCATTCAACCTCTTGTGTCCATGCAACTATAAAACAAACTACATTACTCACTCTTTCCATCACGGTCTGTAACCCGGTAGGTTGTGGCTTTTGATTTTCTTTTTAATGCTGTTGTTGTGATCGTCACAAATTAAAATTACTTCACCAGAATTGAACACAATATTCCAGTTGTGCCAAGTTATTTTTGTCTTCATACACGTTCAGTAAAATGTCACAGCTTTTGAATGCTGTGCTTCCATTTATGAATCCCTGCGTACCATTTACTTTATTAACTGATTCCTGGCAATGTTCTCTCACTTACAAATATTTATGCACAGTATAACTATGGCCCTTTGTCTGACACAACTTCTAGAACTGTGTCATTTCATCATGGCTGAGGTGAATGGTCAAAGTATTTTCCCTAGGGTAGAGGAGGCCAAAGCAGGAGAGCACAGGTTTAAAGGGCACACTTTTAGGAAGGAGATGAGGAGGACCTCCTTTAGTCAGAGGGTAGTTAATCTGTGGAACTCATTGCCACTGAGGGCAGTGAAGGCCAAGTCTGTGGATATTTTTAAGGCAGAGATGGACAAATTCTTGATTAGAACGGATGTCATTTATGGGGAGAAGGGAAAATGGGATTAGGAGGCAGAGATCAGCCATGATTGAATGGCAGAGTAGACACGATGGGCTGAATGGCCTAATTTTACTCCAATAACCTGTGAACTTGTGAAAGTGAGAGGAGAAAGATTTTAAGGGGTCATGAGGGGCAGCTTTTTCACACAAAGAGTGGTACTATATAGAACAAGCTGCTGGAGGAAGTGCTGGAGGTAGGTCTTATTACGTTTAAAAGACATTGGGACAGATACCTGAATAGAAAATGTCTTGAAGGATGCCATCCATACGCAGGCCAACGGGGAAGAAGGAACTGCAGATGCTGGTTTACACCCAAGATAGACACAAAATGCTGGAGTAACTCAGTAGGTCAGGCAGCATTTCTAGAGAAAAGGAACAGGTGATGTTTCGGGATGGGACCATTCATCAAGCAAATGGGATGAGCTCAGATAGGCAACAAGATTGGCAATGTATAAATTTATGAATATTTTGTTTTTGCGTGTTTATCTGAGTCAGTGGGGCTGTGATGCTGCTGCGAGCAAGATATTTATTTCTACCTGTACTTTACTGTACTGGTGCAAAAAACAATGAACTCAACTTGACTTGCCATAAATTAAATGCAGAGAGACGATTGCCAGTTTAATAGAAGGAGGGAAAAATGGATGGGACTGTTGCTGGACTGCTTTTTCAGAGCGTTCTGTATATTGGCCAAAGAGTAGCACTGGTGAAAGAAAATATTTTCTTGGTCACTTTGAATTAGTGACAAGGTAAACAAGATGCTAGCTTCTATTTATAGCAAGATCATAAATGCGTTCTCTTAGGACTTACTAAAAGTAGTAAACTGAGTAAATCTTGGTTCGTTTACCCAGACATTAATGTAGAGATCTGGGGAAATCTTCAAAAACTCTGTCCCTCGGTGCAACTGTAGGTTGCTGTAGTCTCCTCTCACAACTGAATAGATTATATCATCCAATTTATTTTCAATTTTTCTTGCATGAAGTGGTAAAATAATCTGTGATCTTTATGACTGGGTCATACATATTATAGTTCATAATGCATTCACTTTCAATGGAAATTTGCACCAAACTTCATTAAAGATATTTCTGGATTTAGACTGCCAGGGTCAAGATGTTTCTATAGTAAGTTTATGATCTTGTGAGGAAACCACAAAATGCTGGAGTAACTCAGCAGGACAGGCAGTATCCCTGGAGAACATGTGTAGGAAGGAACTGTAGATGCTGGTTTACACCGAAGATAGACACAAAACGCTGGAGTAACTCAGCGGGACAAGCAGCATCTCTGGAGAGAAGGAATGGGTGATGTTTTGGGTCGAGAGAAGGGTCTCAACCTGAAACGTCACCTATTCCTTCTCTCTGGAGATTGCTGAGTTACTCCAGCATTTTGTGTCTGTCCCAGGAGAACATGGATAGGTGATATTTCGGGTTGGGATCCTTAGTCAGACTGATTCTTGTTAGGTCTTGTTAGAATAAAGACACAATTGTTAAGGTTACTGCCAATCATTACCGGAAGTTATTGATCATTGAATGACATGTGCTCAGTAAACTGGAGCATCCTTTGGGGAATATACATGAGAATACATCAGAAGGCAGTGGAGGCCAATTCTCTGAATGCATTCAAGAGAGAGCTGGATAGAGCTCTTAAGGATAGCGGAGTCAGGGGGTATGGGGAGAAGGCAGGAACGGGGTACTGATTGAGAATGATCAGCCATGATCACATTGAATGGCGGTGCTGGCTCAAAGGGCCGAATGGCCTCCTCCTGCACCTATTGCCTATTGTCTATTGTCTATTCAGTTAGATCACAATACAATACAATACAATATATCTTTATTGTCATTGTACCCAGGGGTACAACGAGATTGGGAATGCGCCTCCCATACGATGCAATAATTTAGGTAATTTAGACAGCAGCAACCCAACGAAACGAAACAGTTGTAACAGTTTTGGACAGGGTAAAGTGCAAGTTGATCTATGCGTTGTGGCCATCCGGCTTAGCAGGACCGGTTCATAGCAGCTATGGCCCTGGGGATGAAGCTGTTCCTGAGTCTGGAGGTGCGGGCATAGAAGGCCTTGTATCGTCTGCCCGACATTGTCCGTACCCAGCCTGTAATTATTTATTGTAGTTTGTCCTTGATCATATGAGTACCGTATAAAACATGATAAGGGAAAAAAAGAATGGTACTAAATTGAAAGATACAGCATGGAAACAGGCCCTTGGGCCCACCAAGTTCACGTCAACCATCGATCACCCGTTCACACTGAAGACAGACACAAATTGCTGGAGTAACTCAGTGACCAGGCAGCATTTCTGGAGAAAACAAAGTGATAATGTTTCAGGTTGGAACCCTTCTTCAGGGTTGAACCAGGGTTGGATTCCTTTCTCAATCAATACTGTATACGTTTCCCTTACATTTGACATCCCAAACTGCAATACATCACAGTTGCCTGAATTAAACTCCATCTGCCATTCCTCTGCCCATGTCTGTAACTGATCTGTGTCTTGTTGTATCTTTCCACAGCACTCTTCACTGTCCACAACTCTGCCAATATTTGTGTAATCTGCAAATGTATTAATTAATCCATCTACATTTTGGCACAAGTTGTTTATACACTTCACAAAAAAAAACAGAGTTGTCTGTACTTATCCCTGCTGAACACCATTGGTCACAGAGCTCCAGCCAGAATTACACCCTTCCACCACTAACTATCCTTTGAGTTCCATGGGCAAACCAGTTCTGAATCCAAACCGACAAGTTACTTTGGATCAAATGCATCTTAATCTTCTGGATCAGCCTACCAGAGGGACCTTGTCAAATGCTTTGCTAAAGTCCATGTAGGCAACATTCACTGCCTGACTCATCAATCACCTTTGTCAACTCCTCAAAAAACTCAATCAAATTTGTTACACATGACCTACCTCACACAATGCGGACTGTCCCAAATTAGCTAATCCAAATGTGAGCAAATGCTCTCTCTCAGAATGCTTTCCAATAGATTCCCTCCCATTAATAGGCTCAAAGGCCAAAATATCCTCGATTGTCTCAATTTATTTTCCTAAATAAAAGAACAATGTGTTTGCTCTCCAGTTCTCCAGGACCCTGACTGTAGCTAGAGAGGATACAAAGAAAGAAGCTAGAGAGGATAGAAAGGGAGTAGCTAGAGATTAGCAAGAGAGGATGCCAAGATTGTGGTCACCACCCTCGGAAAGATTTTCACCAAGGCCTGATTTGTGGAGGTAGTGAACCTCTAAAGGGTCAAGCTGCAACTGTATAAAACTTTAGATAGGCCACCTTTGGAGCATTTTGTGCAGTTATGGTTGCCACATTGCAAGAAGGATGTGGAGGTTTTGCAGTGGGTGCAGAAAAGCTTTTCTAGAAAGTTGCTTGGATTGGAGTGTTTACCTATACAGGTTAGACAAATTTGGATTGTTTTCTTTGGAGCTTTGAAGGCTGAAGGGCCGTGTGATATATATTTGTGAAAGGCAGAGATGGGATAAAAAGTCAGAGGCTATCTTTTCCAGGTCAAATACTTGAGGGCATAGCTTTAAAGTCAGTTAAAAAAAATAATTGTGAGGTATATTATTTACACAGAAAATGATCCATCACTACAAGGGGAGGTGGTGGAAGCACATATGATAGCAGCGTTTAAGTGGCATTTCAAAAGACACTGAATAAGCAGGGAAGAGACAGATATGGATTATGTGTAGACAGATAAGGTTAGTTAATTTGGCATAATTGTCAGCACAGACATGGTGGGCCAAAGGGTCTGTTCTTGTGCTGTACTGTTTTAATGGGAGACACAAAATGCTGGAGTAACTCAGCGGGTCAGGCAGCATCTCGGGAGAGAAGGAATGGGTGACGTTTCGGGTCGAGACCCTTCCTCTGACTGATGTCAGGGGAGGGGGCGGGACAAAGATAGAATGTATTCGGAGACAGGAAGACTAGTGGGAGAACTGGGAAGGGGGAGGGTATGGAGAGGGAAAGCAGGGACTATCTGAAGTTAGAGACTATCTGAAGGGTCTCGACCCGAAACGTCACCCATTCCTTCTCTCCCGAGATACTGCCTGACCCGCTGAGTTACTCCAGCATTTTGTGTCCATCTTCGATTTTAACCATCATCTGCAGTTTTTTTCCAACTGTACTGTTTTATGTTCTATATGCTGACTGAGAGTATATTTTAATATAGACATTTCACTGTGTTGTTGCACAACCCTTTTTGCATTCTTGTGGCCATAAAACCACTGGTTGATTTGTGGTTGTTGTCTATTGTACACTCTCACAGAAAACAATGTGGTGATGACCAGATATGCAGTGTATTTTAATGCAGTTCAGAACAAGATAGACCTGAACACTAAGAATAACTTCCCCACTCTTCTGAAAAGTAAAACTGCTTACGGTAATTTGCTTTAACCTCACCTGAAAGTTCTGTAATGGCACATCATTCAGCATTTTGTAGTTAATTACATTGACCAGAGTATGAAACAATGACTTTCTGGTTGAAGGTGAACATATTATTACTAACAGGGCCACGGCTGACATAAGTGAGATCAGATTAAATTTTTGCCAATTCAATAATTTCTCTGTATGAAGTCCAAAATTCATAATTGAGGTTTGAATGGATAATTGAAGCATTTTTATAAAAGTTTTCTGTGCCAAAATAACTTAGCGTGGAGATTATAACTTCACTGCCAGGACATTAATAAAATGTGAACATTTTTGGACATTTTGGACAACTCAACAGCACGTTTGAATATTCTCTATCGCTGCAAGAGATTACAAGATAGACAGAAGTAGTTCTCACAGGCTTCCTGGAAAAAACTTAACATCTTCACTGATTCATGGAAATCCTTGGTCTTTGAATCTCAAGATGGAAAAGGAGCATTGGGGACGGCATTGAGAATCACACATAAATTCGTCCGGACCAGGCAAAAGTGTAAGATCATAAGATCATAAGTGATAGGAGCAGAATTAGGCCATTCGACCCATCAAGTCTATTCCATCATTCAATCATGGCTGATCTATCTCGCCCTCCTAACCCTATTCTCCTGCCTTCTCCCCATAACCTCTGACACCTGTACAGATACACTATAAATGGCAAGAAGCTCACCAGCTCCACAGTGATCTACTCACCTGTCTTGCAAAACACTTTCTGCTCAACTTGTGGTGGAGTCTGTGGGTCTCAGATTGGCCACATTCATTGCATTAGAGCCCACAGAACTGGAGTGGAAGCAAATTATCCTTGACCTTCAGGAATTGCCTAGTAGATAGAAGATAATAACCAGTAGAAGACACAGCGCCTCTCATCCTCCATGTCATTAAACTACCACAGGAATTATGTTGCCAGGCAGACAGCATGCATCCAGACACAGCATGGAAACAGGCCCTTTGGCTAACCAAGTCCATGTTGACCATCCACTACCCATTTACACTAATCCTACACTAATCTAATCCAATTTTATTCTCTCCATGAAAGACACAAAATGCTGGAGTAACTCAGCAGGCCAGGCAGCATCTCTGGAGAACATGGATAGGTGACATTTTGGGTGGGGACCCTTCTTCAGACTTACTCCAGCATTTTGTGGCTTTCATTGATAAACAAGTATTTGCAGTTCTTTGTTATTACATTTTATTTTCTCTTTATTGTTGTCAATTCCCCACAGATTCTACAACTCATCTACACACAAGGGTCAATTTACAGCAGCCCATTTACCTACAAACCCACATATCTTGGAGAAAAAACCCGAGCATCCGAAGGAAACCCACGCAGTCATATGGAGAACGTGCAAACTCCACACAGACAGCAACTGAGGTCAGGATCGAACCAGGGTCTCTGCCACCCATTTATGATATAATTTGTGGAATTGAATTCAAGTAAATATTTAGTTGCTTTGTTAAAATTAATTTTATTGGAGTTATTGATTAGTTTCAAAACTGGCCTTCTTTACTAAGTTGCGACCTAGTTTAGTCTATATATAACCTACCATAAAATTCTCAGTCCTATCCAATACAACATTTCAATAAACTGTTGTACTCTGGATGATCAATAAATGCAGGGCTTGCCAGGAATGCTTATTCACTGTGTTGCAACCTGGATTGCTCTATGTTGAACATGCCTTCAGAAACTCTCAGCTCTATCAACCTGTTGTCCAATAGTTCAGGAAAGTTTCAGGTACCAGGGGTGGACAATAATTACATGGTTTGCCAGCAATGCCTAATCCTAAAATGGGATATTACTCTGTGGCCGCTGTGCAGCTGAAAACTAGTGTAAGACTTGAACCATAAATCAATGTGTGCTGAGGACAATGTTGAGGATTTGACTTTATTACTTGTCAGTACTATCTAATTATGGATGTAAATCTTTCACCGTCAGTATGGGCTGCAGACAAGCCTAAATTCCAAAAGCAAAATAAATTATAGAATTATATAATACAGATGAAGGCCATTTGGCCTATCGAGTTGTTACCCGAATAAACCTCTGATAACCTACACAGGCTGCAAGGCACCAATTCACTGGAATTATCAGTTCAACCCAATTGTCCTGTACAATATATTTTTGTCAACCAATAATGTATGAGAATAACAAGAGCACTAAATATATTTTTATTGCATAAAGAATATTAAAACAGTTTATGAATGTAACAGGTGACTAATGCCAGACATTAGGCGGGAGAGCAGTATATTAGACATGAAGCAGGTCTCATAAATTACCTCTAGTGACTTAAATTAATTCATGGCAATATACCAGGCTGCATTAGTTAGAGTACAGTAATAAATTTATAGCTTGGACAAAAAGTTTAAGAAAAAAATCCTGCTATATTTTATCGTTATGTCTGGCTTCATTTTCACAGCACGCTAGAACAGGAAATAGATTATTTATAAAGGCGTGCAGGTCTAGTCCAAATAAGCACATGATTTTTTTTCTGACATGGTTACATGCCATAACATCTAGATGCACATAGTTTAGGCGGGTAGGTGGGTGGGGGATCTGGTGCCTTTTGAAAAGTATGCAATAAGTTGTTGCACACAGCAGGAAACCAATAAGCCTGGCTGAGTCTAGGTCCAAAAGGGAGTTCCAACTACAGACCCATGAGGCAATAAGTTGACTCAGGGTTAAGTAAGAGGTCGGCTGTTTCCATGCAGATCAGGTGCCAAAAAAGGCCGAATACTCAGACACGTCTAGAAAAAATGGAAAATTGAATAATTTTGTCTTAATTCTGAGTCAGTTGGTCAAGGGTTCAAACCCTAATCCAGGCACACAACATGGGCTGATATTCCAGCCCGCTACTAATGAATGCAGTACTATAGAAAATGGTGTCCTTCAAAATACGTATCTACTGCTTAGATGGTCATTTAAAATCTCATGGCACTATTAGAAGAGTGAGTTCTTCCACCATTATTATCCACATTTCATCCACAATAAAGTATACAACACTTCCATCCAAAACAAATTACCGATTTTTGTAGCGAATGGCTATGGAA
This sequence comes from Rhinoraja longicauda, assembly GCF_053455715.1. Classification (NCBI taxonomy): domain Eukaryota; kingdom Metazoa; phylum Chordata; class Chondrichthyes; order Rajiformes; family Arhynchobatidae; genus Rhinoraja; species Rhinoraja longicauda. Next base: position 30,122,534 of record NC_135958.1, read on the forward strand.
AATGGCTTCTAAGATTTTTGTCTCATTTAAAACAACCCTCTTTGCTTCAATATTTATTGTGTTTGAAGCACTTGTAGCCCATTTGAAATGATTGATTTTGCATGTTAAATGTATTAATCCTAATTTCTGTTGGTTCAGGTGGACATTATTGGAAGGTTTCAGAGGTGGTAAGAGTGGTGAACATCATCTGACTCAATTATTTTGGAACTCTTCCCTGAATGTCTGCTTTTCTCCTTTAACTGAGAGAGCTGCATATTCCATTGCAGGCAAATAACATTGCACCGGTGTGCCACTAGTTCCACAGAATGCTCTCTTGCCTTTGGTGATTAGTTTAGAGTACAGCGCGGAAACAGGCCCTTTGGCCCACCGAGTCTGCACCGACCAGCGATCCCTGCACATTAACACTATCCTACACACAGGAGTGACAATTTACATTTATATCAAGCCGATTAACCCGCAAACCTGTTCGCCTTTAGAGTGTGGGAGAAAACGGAAGATCTTGGGAAAAACCCACGTGGTCACGGGGAGAACGTATAAACCTTGTACAGACAGCACCCATAGTTGGGATCAAACCCGGGTCTCCGGCGCTGCAAGTGCTGTAGGGCAGCAACTCTACCGCTGTGCCATCGTGCTGCCCTGGTGATGTACAATTTTTTCGCACTGAATATACAACTTCAATATTTTGTTTGCCTTCTTTATTTCTTCTATAGGACACAGCGGCACGGTGGCGCAGTGGTAGAGTTGCTGCCTTACAGCGAATGCAGCGCCGGAGACTCAGGTTCGATCCTGAGTACGGGCACCGTCTGTATAGAGTTTGTACGTTCTCCCCATGACCTGCGTGGGTTTTCTCCGAGATCTTCGGTTTCTTCCCACACTCCAAAGACGTACAGGTATGTAGGTTAATTGACTGGGTAAATGTAAAAATTGTCCCTAGTGTGTGTAGGATAGTGTTAATGTGCGAGGATCGCTGGGCGGCGCGGCCTCGGTGGGCCGAAGGTCCTGTTTCCGCGCTGTATCTCTAAATCTAAATCTAAAAAATCTATTGCACTGTGTCTTGAGCCAGATGGCTCACCATTTCCTTCCCTCATCAATTTGTGCCTATCTATATTTAAAGGTAAGTGCTGTTTTATACTTCCAACAGCATGTCAGCATTTGAAAAGTCTGAGGATGAAAAATCAAATTATGATGTTTAAAATGTATAAAATTATAATGGATAGGGTGAATGCACAGTCTTTCACCATCCGGACCTTTCACCGTCCGGCGCGGCATGGAACGTGGCAGCTTCAGCAGCCTGACCGCGGGAGAAGACGGCAGGGGAAGAGAAAAGACATTCTGGCCTTCCATCACAGTGAGGAGGTGACTGGAGGAGACTCACTGTGATGGATGTTCCTTTTTTGTTTGGTGTTGGTTTATGATTGTGTGTGTTATTGCTTATTTTTATTGCTTATTTTTATTGGTCTTATTGTTGGACTGTGGGTAATTTTTCATTTCACTGCACATTTATGTGTATGTGACAAATAAATTGACTATTGTCTATTGACTATTGACTTTTACCCAGAATATAGGGAATCAAGAACTAGAGGAAGGTTTAAGGTGAGAGAAACTGGAGAGGCAACTTTTTTCACACAGATTAATAGACAATAGACAATAGGTGCAGGAGGAGGCCATTCGGCCCTTCGAGCAAGTACCGCCATTCAATGTGATCATGGCTGATCATTCTCAATCAGTATCCCGTTCCTGCCTTCTCCCCATACCCCCTGACTCCGCTATCCTTAAGAGCTCTATCTAGCTCTCTCTTGAATGTATTCAGAGAATTGACCTCCACTGCCCTCTGAGGCAGAGAATTCCACAGATTCACAACTCTCTGACTGAAAAAGTTTTTCCTCATCTCAGTTCTAAATGGCCTACCCCTTATTCTTAAACTGTGGCCCCTTGTTCTGGACTCCCCCAACATTGGGAACATATTTCCTGCCTCTAACATGTCCAACCCCTTAATAATCTTATACGTTTCGATAAGATCCCTTCTCATCCTTCTAAATTCCAGTGTATACAAGCCTAGTCGCTTCAGTCTTTCAACATATGACAGTCCCGCCATTCCGGGAATTAACCTAGTAAACCTACGCTGCATGCCCTCAATAGCAAGAATATCCTTCCTCAAATTTGGAGACCAAAACTGCACACAGTACTCCAGGTGTGGTCTCACGAGGGCCCTGTACAACTGCAGAAGGACCTCTTTGCTCCTATACTCGACTCCTCTGGTTATGAAGGCCAACATTCCATTGGCTTTCTTCACTGCCTGCTGTACCTGCATGCTTCCTTTCAGTGACTGTTGCACTAGGACACCCAGATCTCGTCCCCTTTTCCTAGCGTGACACCATTCGGATAATACTCTGCCTTCCTATTCTTACCACCAAAGTGGATAACAATAGACAATAGACAATAGAAAATAGGTGCAGGAGAAGGCCATTCGGCCCTTCGAGCCAGCACCGCCATTCAATGTGATCATGGCTGATCATTCTCAATCAGTATCCCGTTCCTGCCTTCTCCCCATACCCCCTGACTCCGCTATCCTTAAGAGCTCTATCTAGCTCTCTCTTGAATGTATTCAGAGAATTGACCTCCACTGCCCTCTGAGGCAGAGAATTCCACAGATTCACAACTCTCTGACTGAAAAAGTTTTTCCTCATCTCAGTTCTAAATGGCCTACCCCTTATTCTTAAACTGTGGCCCCTTGTTCTGGACTCCACCAACATTGGGAACATATTTCCTGCCTCTAACATGTCCAACCCCTTAATAATCTTATACGTTTCGATAAGATCCCTTCTCATCCTTCTAAATTCCAGTGTATAACCTCACACTTATCCACATTAAACTGCATCTGCCATGTACCCGCCCACTCACGCAACCTGTCCAAGTCACCCTGCAACCTCATAGCATCTTCCTCACAGTTCACACTACCACCCAGCTTTGTATCATCTGCAAATTTGCTAATGGTACTTTTAATCCCTTCATCCAAGTCATTAATATATATTGTAAATAGCTGCGGTCCCAGCACCGATTGTGGTGAGTAGTTGGAATGAGCTGCCACAGGATGTAGTTGAGGCAGGACAACATTTAAAAGACATTTAGATAGATACATGAATTGGAAAGGTTGAGAGGGGTATGGGCCAAACACTGGCAGGTGGAACTAGCGAGGATAGGCATCTTGGTCAGCTTGCATAAGTTGGGTCGAAGGGCCAGTTTCAGTGTTGTATGACTCTATAGGAGTCTAAAAAAGTTAAAATTCAATCTACTTATCACACTTTTTTGAGTGCCATTGGTCAGCTCCAGTTAACTGAAACTGTCCATAAGTTACATCTTCCAATTAACAGTTGAATCATTCAGCCTGCTGTACACCACTAATAATTCATTAGTGCTCACTAGAAAATAATTGCTTGTTGAATCAGAAATTCCTTAAATTAAAAAATATATCTGTTGCTTTTGAATGCCAAGAGCTCTTGCTGCTGCTTTGGATGCGTGTGCGGTCACACTTCCACCACGGAGACTTAAAGCACAAAACCTTCTCTGTTCTGTTGGAGTGTTTTTAGTTTAGTTTAGAAATACAGTCTGAAAACAGGTCTTTCGGCCTACCAAGTCTGCACTGACCAGCAATCCCCGCATATAAGCATTATCCTACACACACTAGGGATAATTTACACTTATACCAAGCCAATTAACCTACAAACCTATATATCTTTGGAGTGTGGGAGGAAGCCGAAGATCTCGGATAAAACCCACGCGGTCACGGGGAGAACAGACAAACTCCGTACAGACAGCACCCGTAGTCAGGATGGAACCCAGGTCTCCGACATTGCAAACACTGTAAGGCACCAATGCTACTGCTGCGCCACCGAGCTGCCCTGCAGTTTATCAGTTAAAAGGCAAAAATCCCCATGCCTCCCTCAAAAACGCTCCTGTGATCCTAATTTTTGTGCAGGGAAGGTGTGGACAATATTTACCTCTTGTCAACTTATCGAAAACAAATTATCTGATTATTTTCACATGGACTATTTTCAACGGTTGCTGTGTGCAAATTGTGTAAGAAGGAACTGCAGATGCTGGTTTACCCTGACGTTAGACACAAAAATGCTGGAGTAACTCAGCGGGTCAGGCAGCATCTCTGGAAAAAAGGAACAGGTGACGTTTCAGGTCGAGACCCATCGTCGGACCGAGCAAATTGTGTTTCATATTAGACAAAAACAACCATGATTCAAAAACGTTAATTGATTCATTGCGAAAGTCTCCCCCCCCAGACGGATTGTAAATAAATACAAAATTTAACTTTTTCGATAGAAGTTAATGCCATTCCATCGTCTACCAATAGGAGAGGCTCACCTTTATGGGACATTGCTGGTTCTGCCATTTCTTTATTTCACCTCATAGAAATTTCAGCTGTTCTGTGATGATCAGCAGGTTTTGTTAAAACATTGTTGGAGCATTTTATGATTCTGTGCTTCATGCAAACAGCCCTGGTCGCTGGAAGCACAGAGCAGACTTGGACTGCATGGTGCCTCGTATTCTCTGACTGTTAAAATGGAATAAAGCTCACAGCATGTATGTAAGAACTAGATACCCATGAGTAAGGAATCTTGTCAGTGGTGCAGAATCTTTAAGCCCTTATGCCGACAACATTTCAACAGGGAGATATAAAGTTTTATTATTTACTGCTAATTCCAGCAGGTTAGCAAATAATCAGGTCCATTTCCCATTCATACTTCCATCATTGTTGTCAGAGTACTCAAATTATTTTCAGGAATATATAACCAGTGGTTCAGAGCTACTATTGACCTCACTGGAGACCCTCGGACTATCTTTAATCGGATTTTGATGAACTTATTATTTCCTTTGTCCTGTATCTGTACACTGTGGATGGCTCAATTGTAATCGTGTATAATCTTTCCGCTGACTAGTTAGCGCGCAATAAAAGCTTTTCACTGTACCTCGGAACACGTGACAATAAACTAAACCCAATATTGTGCAGGAAGGAACTGCAGATCCATTTTCAGGACTCTGGATGTTGTTGCTATTAAACATTACACAGACAAAAATAACTTCAAATTTGTCAAGTGTCCACGGCATTAAACATATATTTACAATTTTAAATATCTTCATAAGGATTTTAACTGAGCACACATTAAAAAGATAGAAGGCGAATGATGACCTGTGGTGAGACAGTGCTTTCATACTTAAGCAAGACGTTACTGCAATGAAAAACTCCTTGTGTGGCTGACCAAACAACGAGGAATTGTAGACATTGCTTGGCTGAGCATGAGATAAATCATTGCTCCTTTGCTTCCTGCTGAGCCCAGGTTTGAGGCCACACCAGAAAATGTTTTGCAAAGAACTGGACTTTTCAGTGCGCACACTGCACTTTTTAAAAACTTACAGGAAGTTTTGTGGCAAGGAGGAGGGAGCGAGGCCCAGACAAACTGGCTAATTCATTATGCTTATCAGACCCTTGATAGACTCAGCATACACCAAGGATTTGTAGTCCAGCTCTTTCTTCCCAGCATAAAATAAACTAAGCTGAGAGACTGATATTATCATCAAATACATTGCGAATGTGGTGAAATTTAACCAAGGAGCTGCCAGATTGAACTTTAGAATTCAACAGTTTGAAATTCTTGCTCGATTTTTTTAAGGGAAATGGTGCTTGTTATGATTTAGGATACAGGACACAATTTGTGGCTTTTTTCCGCTTAGAATCTTATTTACAAATCCATGACTTTGAAATAAAATCCAGCCTTTTTATCCTATATTACTTCCTGTCATGAAACCATCCACTCTTTACTCAGTAGTCCCAAAAGAATTAGCTTAACTTTCATAAGGCGCACATAATGTTTGTGAAATTGGGCCATCTCCAAATGCTGGAATTGAAAATCTATTTACAGGCACGATAATTAAGACTTTTTTTGGCATGTTAACCTTAAACGTCTGTGCTGTTAATTCAGAATGATGTATTAATAATACATTTGGCTTCACTCTACTGATGCAGCTTAAGGGAAGAATTAAGGTTTTTAGATTTGTTACAATTAGCTGAGAGCTTGGTTTAAATAAATGATTCAGTAGTGAACTTGTTTCCTCTTAAAAACAAGAAATGGACTGAAAAATCCACATTTTATAGGATTCGGAGTCCTGTTCTATATGCGTTGGTGACATTTGCCTGCTTAATACAATTGTAAGCCGTTACTTTGCTATTTTAATGAACGTATTAAAATAAACAAATTAACGCCTCAGTTAACGTAGTTGACAAGTGAATGCCATAAAATTCATTGAAAAAACAACGGAAGATAAGAAACAGGAGCGGGAATAAGCCATCAGCCCCATGAGATTGCTCTGCCATTCAATAAGATCATGACAGATTTGACACAAAATGCTGGAGTAACTCAGCAGGACAAGCAACATCTCTGGAAAGAAGGAAAGGGTGACATTTAGGGTTGAAACCCTTCTTCAGACCCCACCCAAAACGTCACCCATTCCTTCTTTCCAGAGATGCTGCCTGTCCCGCTGAGTTACTCCGGCATTTTGTTTCTATCTTCCGTGTAAACCGACATCTGCAGTTCCTGCCTACATACAACAGATTTGGCCTTAGACACATTTCCACTTTGGATCCAAAAAATCTACTTTGAGTGTGTTCATTTTGCACAGTTCTTGTTTTGCAAATATTTTTCATTCTGAATCAAGTTTATTTTAGTTTTTAAAAAACGATTCATTTGTTAAGCCTCCATTGTAGAATTCCACACATTTTCTGGCCTTGGAGGGAAGAAATTCTACCTTATCTCTGCCGCAAATGTGTGTTCCTGCATTTGAAAACATCCTCTCGGCATCTGCAATCTGAATTCTGCCTCAGTAAGGTCACCTCTCTTTCTTCTGAACACCAAAGGGAACTGGCATGATCAGCTCAACCTTTCCTCATCAACTAATCTCTTCATGCCCAGCTGGAATCAATGTGGTGCACCTTCTTCCAGCTGCCTTCTTCGAAATGCAAATATACTCCTCTTTAAATAAGACCGTGCATGCAGTATTCCAGATGCATTTCAATTGTGCTTTGTACAGTTGGAGCAATGTTTCCTTACTTCTCTGTTCCATCCCTTGGCAACAGAGGCCAACATTCCATTTGCCTTCCTAATTACTTGCTGTATTTCATTCAGGCAGCTATTTCTACGTTTGGCAAACTCCTACTCCCATTTCTTATGTTCTTATCTGCAATCATCCACTTTCAGCTCGGTTTTCTTAGTAGTGTCAGCAATTGGAATCCTGGCACTGAGGAAATCAAATCCAGGGGCCATAAATATAAGCTATTTGCAAATAAATACAGTAGGGATACTGCTTTACCAAGCGAATTGTTAGCATTTGGAAATTGCTGCCACATGGATCATAAGTATATAAGAAATAGTAGCATGTGTGGACCATATGCCCCGTCAAGCCTGTTCCCCATTCAACATTGTTATGGTTGATCCAATGCTTAGTCCACTTCTCTGTAGCCGAGGGAAAGTTGGTCAAGTGGGAGCAGGGAATAAAAGCCTATTCTAGCTGGGCTACTTGAGGGTTAGTGGGCCAGATATTAGCTTAGTCAGTTAAGTTGGTTGGCATGGATGAGTTGGGCTAAAGGCCTGTCCCCATGCTGTATAGCTCTAAGATTCTATGACTCCATATGCTGAACAAAACTATACAAGGTACTCCAGCTGCCTACTCATTGCAATGGAGGCCAATACTCCATGAGCCTTCCAATTATATGCTGTATCCACCTGCCAATCCTTATGTTTCATGCAATAATACCCCAAATCCATCTGTTCAGCAAAAGTTTGTAGTCTCAGTTCCCTTCAGCAATAGGGCGGCAGAGTGGACCTGCTTAGATTTGCTGCCTTACAGCGCCGAAGACCTGGGTTCGATCCTGACCCGTCTGTACAGAGTTTATACATTCTCCCTATGGCCTCGTGGGTTTTCTCCTGGTGCTTCGGTTTCCCCCCATATTCGAAAGCAATGCAGGTTTGTAGGTTAATTGGCTTCTGTATATTGGCCCTAGTGTGTAGGATAGAACTAGTGGGGTGATCGCTGGTCAGCGCGGATTCGGTGGGCCGACGGCCCTATTTCCACACTATGTCTCTATCAATTACTTGTTTTTCATTCACTTCCAAAGTGGACGGCCATATATTTTTTTAGATTTTAGATTTAGAGATACAGCGCGGAAACAGGCCCTTCGGCCCACCTAGTCCGCGCCGCCCAGCGATCCCCGCACATTAACACTATCCTATACACACTAGGGACAATTTTTACATATTACCCAGTCAATTAACCTACATACCTGTACGTCTTTGGAGTGTGGGAGGAAACCGAAGATCTCGGGGGAAACCCACGCAGGTCACGGGGAGAACGTACAAACTCCGTACTGACGGCGTCCGTAGTCAGGATCGAACCTGAGTCTCCGGCGCTGCATTTGCTGTAAGGCAGCAACTCTACTGCTGCGCACCGTGCCGCCCGAGGATTTTCTAATCCTCTGGGCTACACTAACATCTGAAGAAGGGTCTTGACCCGAAACGTCACCCATTCCTTCTCTCTAGAGATGTTTCCTGTCCCGCTGAGTTACTCCAGCATTTTATGTCTGACCTTTACACCATTTTGTACCTTTTTTTAAATTCTCACCTCTCTCAGAAACAGTTCCAACTCTTCTGGAATCTAAATTCCTCCTTCATACCACTCTCCAGCATTTCCAGGAATACGCTGTGCACTCTGGTCAATGTAAATACCTCAATCAGATCATCACAAGCTCTATTTCAATATGTGATATTAATAGAGTGGCTACTGGATCACCATATATTTTAACTGGAAGCTTGAGAGACCAGCGAGTGAGAAGATGGTATAGATTTTCTGAAGTGTGTTTTTCTAATTAACCAGCGGAGGAAGTCATGGAAAGTAAGACCATGGCACGAGTGAAGGAGGCCGACTCTCAAACCATACTTGATATTGTAGCTGAATTCATAAATTCATAAGTTATCGGAGCAGAATTAAGCTATTCAGCCCATCAAGTCTACTCTGCCATTCAATCATGGCTGGTCTCTTTCCCCCTCAACCACATTTTCCTGCCTTCTCCACCTAACCCCTGACACCCGTACTAATCAAGAATCTGTCAATCTCTGCCTGAAAAGTATCCATTGCCTTGGCCTCCACAGCCTTCTGTGGCAATGACTTCCACAGATTCACCACCCTCTGAGTAAATAAATTCCTCCTCATTTCCTTTCCAAAGGCATGTTCTTTTATTCTGAGGCTATGATCTCTGGTCCTAGGTTCTAGCACAAGTGGAAACATCCACCCCACATCCACTCTATCCAGGCCTTTCACTATTCAGTAGAGGCTATATTGTGTGAGCATATTGCTGGTGAAAACATCCATTTAATGGACTCTTAAATGGCTTCAGAATGTTGTAATTCACAGAATTGCCAGGCAAACTCACTGCATTCCTTAAATTCTGTTGTTAAGATTCATCTTTTGCCTCATGGCAAATTCATATGAGAATATTGGTTGCAGTTGATCAAGGTAAGGTCCTGGATAACTGAAGAGTAGCGAATTTGTTCCTTTATTTAAGACGGAAAATAGAGAGAATCCAGGGAATTATAGGCCGGTGAGCCTCACATTGCAGGGAGCTATTGGAGACGATTTGTCGAGGGAGGATTTACACCCATTTGGGAGAGATGGAGTTAATAAGGAACAGTCAGCATGGGCTTTGTACATGGCAGGTCGTGTTTTATTAATTTGATCAAGTTTTTGAGAAGGTGACAAAGGCTATCGCTAAGTGTAGGACAGTGGACGTTGTCTACTTGGACTTTGGTAAGGCAGTTGATGAAGTTCCCTGTGGTTGGCTGGTCGAGAAGATTAAGATGCACAGGATTAACAGTGACATGGTTGTATGGATTCAGAGCTGGCTTACTGATCGAAGACAGCGGGATGTGGTGGAAGGACAATATTCAGGCCTGTGGAGGTTTGAAACCAGTGAACTTCTGCAGGGATCAGTCCTGGGATCTTTGCTGTTTGTGATCAATATAAATCATTTGGACGTAAACGTAGATCGGCTAGTTTATAAGTTTTCTGCTGATACCAGGATTGCTGGGGTCGCAGACTGTGAGGAAGGCTGTCAAAGTATGCAGCAGGATATAGATCAGCTACTGGATCAGCTACTGGATCAGCAGGACATGGATCAGCTACAGATCCTAAACCAGGATCGGCAAAGTATTCTGTGCTTGGCGAAACCTTACAGGAAGTCACTGAAGACAAATATCTCGGTGCCTTTACACAAATCAACCTTAGGTGGGATAAGCAGTCACATTATGCTGCAAATAAAGCCACGAAGATGCTCAACTTAGTCCAGAGAAACTTCCATCATTGTTCCAAAATTGTTAAAAAAGAATTGTACCAAACAATAGTCCAACCGCACTTGGAGTATGCCTCCGCTGCTTGGAACCCCGGTACCAAGAAAAATAAAGATGTTCTTCAAAATGTTCAATGAAGAGCAGCCCGGTTTGTGTACGGCGACTTCAGATGACAATCCAGTGTAACCAAAATGCTCACCGACTTAAACTGGGACTCCCTTGAAACCAGACGCCAGATGCTCAGATTGACTACCCTTCACAAAATCACCAACCAGGACACCGAACTTGATGCTGACTTATACGTCAAAGAGAAAACAACCAGATACAGAAGAAGCCACAACAAGCAACTAATAGTTCAACAACACACATCTACTCCCTACATCCAGTCATTTTTCCCTGAAGCAATTTCCCTCTGGGAAATTTCCCATAGAAAGAGTGCTAAATAAGACATGTGGTATGCTTGCTTTCAGAGGTCAGGACATTGAGTATAAGAGTCAGGAAAACATGATGCAGCTTTATAGGACTTTGGTTAGGCCGCATTTGGAGTTTTGAATGCCATTCTGGTCTGTGTACACAGGAAGGGTGTGGAGGCTTTGGAAAAGATTCAGAGGAAGTTTTCCACACTGTATGACTCGATGACTCGATGACTCTATGACTCTATGACTCTACGACTCCAGTGTAATCCGTGCAGCATTTCTTCATTCTCCCTGTTATTGCTTGGGGTTCCACCAGGTGCTTTTGTTTTATCCCAGATCCCCAAAACTTGCTGGTTGTCAGGTAAATTGGCTGCTGTAAATTGCCCCTCATTTAGTCAGGTGATAGAAGAATATGGGAGAGTGAGAGAGAGGGGGGAGAGAAGGGGAGAGAGAGGGGGAGAGAAGGGGAGAGAGAGGGGGAGAGAAGGGGAGAGAAGGGGAGAGAGAGGGGGAGAGGGGAGAGTAGGGGAGGGGAAATAAAATAGTGGGGAGAGAGGGTGGAGCGAGGGTTGGGTGAGGTTAGGGAAGGGGGAGGGGAGAGAGGATAGAGGGTGGAGAGGGGAGGGAAGAGGGAAAGAGAGGGGAGACAGAGGTGGAGTGATCATGTTAATGTTTATGTGGGAAATGCATGTGTGGGAAAACAGGTTACAGGGGAATAAATGGTGGGGGGGAAAGGATGGGATTGTTACATAGACTTGATGGGCTGAATAGTCTCATTCTATGCCAGAAGGAAGTAAGAAATTGCACTACATGAAGAAGACGTGTGGGCTGCAAATTTCAGCCCCTGCCTGTAATGCAGCAGAATTGGGAACTGGGAAGAGAATGCTGACATAGTTACAAAGAGATGGGAAATGTACTGGATTACAGGAAGAAACTGGCCCTAGTTCCACAAAGATGATTGATTTTCAAATCATTTGGGAATTTTATATCTAATCATAAGCCCCTTTAAAACCGCCACTGCCTGAAGTTGGAGATGCTCTTTGTTCCAATATATACCCCATATTTTGGCGAGAACAGTGTCAGAGATAAGTATCATTTAAGCAGATGGGGATACATCAACCCATTTCAATTTGGGTTAGTTCCTGTGCAACAAGGGGGGAAATATCCACTGCTCTTTTGAAAATACTATGAGTGCACATCTGCAGAAAGTAGGAATAGAAACATCATTTGTGGCAGCTGATAACAGTTGAGTGAAAGTCCCCTTGATTGGTCTTCTCAAATCTTAGAGATAAAACTGTTGCAAGTTTCTACTTAGAGCATGTCTGCTTCCCTCCCCCTCTAAAAGGTTCAGGTCAAGTCTGACGGACAGTATCAACATACCAACCTCTCATTTAACAAGGAGTTTAGTACAAGCGACACACAACATCAGGAGGAACTTGGCTTCCCAAGAACTAAGTTCCCACGCTTCAATTACATCTATAGGGTTCATATCCTTGACCTGGTGGATAAAGGTGAGAGATTGATCTTGTCTCGAGAGCATACCGCAGGCTTTTACTATTGTAGGAGGACATGTTTGACAACAATCTGTCAGCTATTTGGCCTGTAAATTAACCATTTTGACGAGGGAAATTGTTTGCTTCCACATATTGTAAACATTGGAAAGCTCTACTCCTACATGAGATATGATTACACATTCTTAAAATATAAGCAAACAAGTCTTTGTGGCTGCATTGATCAGATAGGGTGTTTAAATACCATAGTGTTTGGAAACATGCCCTTCGGCACAACTTATCCATGCCAACCAATATGCCCATCTAAGCTGGTCCTATTTGCTCGCACTTCACTCGCATTCGATTTTGAAATCCAATTCCAAGTATGACTCAGAGAAACATTGTCTGTCTATTCCCTCTACAGATGCCGCCTGACCCCCTTGGTTCCTGCAACACTGTGTTTTGCTGCAGTTATGGACTTGCCCGCTTACGTTTGTTTGACCAGGGCAGGAGGAAACAAATAAACTTCATCAGACCATCTGCCCACACATGTCTGCAAGAAAACAAGGAATCTTAGATCATGTCCAACCATTGCTTCCTATCGTGAGGGTCAAATGGGTGGTGGAGATAGATTGGGTGATGTCCTCACTACATTTAAAGTTGCAAAACCAGGACACAGAAAAGCACACAGAACGGAATCATGACAAACAGCGAGCACCGTATTAGTTTTATCATGTTGAGGCTTCTCCTGCAGCCATTTTGAACAGGCAGTAGCCAATAGCATGTGCAAACAATAGGCCTGTTTAAGGACTAGGATAGGTACATGGATAGGAAAGGTTTAGAGGGATATGGGCCGAATGCGGGTAGATGGGACTCGTGTAGATGTGACTGGAGTAGATGGGGTATCTTGGTCGGGGAATCTCGGACGAGAGGGCACAGCCTCAGAATAAGAGAACATACCTTCCGAATAGAGATGAAGAGGAATTTATTTTGCCAGAGGATGGTGAATCTGTGGAATTCATTGCCACAGATGGCTGTGGAGGATGTCATTGGGTATATTTAAAGCAAAGATCGGACCTGCTGAGAGCCCCCCATAATCTGTCTCTGCCCCCATGGTCATCTGGCACAGCCGACCCTGCATGAACCTTTTTTGCACTTTATCTTGTTTCCTTTTTTTCTCCCTCCCTTTGTTGTTTTTGTTTTCGCCGTGTTTTAATTATTTTATAGCATCGATATGGAAGTGGCATCCTTAATCTCTTTGCACTTGTACAATGACAATAAAGATATTGTATTGTATTGTATTATATTGATACACAAAATGCTGGAGTAACTCAGCAGGTCAGGCAGCATCTCAGGAGAGAAGGAATGGGTGATGTTTCGGGTTGAGACCCTTCTTCAGATACGTTCTTGATTATGGCGTCAAAGATTATGGGGAGCAGGCAGGAGGATGGGGTTGAGAGGCTAAAATAGAATGGAGGAGCAAACTTGTTGGGGCAAATGGCCTACTTCTGTTCCTGCCTTACGGTCTAATGCCATGGGCCGAAGGGCCTGCTTTCATGCTGTATGACTCTATGACGCTTGATTCCATGACCACTCCGGATGATTAATTTGCAATGGATATACTGGATCTACTTGATATAGCTTATTGAGCTCTTCACGGTCTGATCAACACTGCTTAAAGAGGTTTTCACTGAGCTAGTTGTGCAGCCAGGAGGAGTAGCCATGGCAATACTCCCACACCTTCCATTACACTGGTGCATCTTCATCCCATGCGCAAAGCTGCAAATCCTCCTCCCAAGTCATTTATATCTTCCCTCAGTGGATCCTTCAATATTTTATCGTGCTGGGCTATCAAAAGGCTTTTAACAAGATTTAATAATTATTTTCTTCCTGACATTATTCGAAAGTGAACAGAAAAGCCTCTCCATCAGCACGGTCAGCAATGACCAATGCTACTTGTACGCCTGTTTTCCCAGCCAAACATTTAAACACACTTCCTTGTGATTGTTACAGTTAATGCTATTGGAAATTGAGGTGTCTCACTAAACCCTCCCCCCCCCCACAAAATATCTCCCCTTTCTCCCTACACCCACCTCTCTTCTCCCCTCCCCGCTCCCTCCCCTCCCCTTCCCTCTCCCTCCCCTCCTCTCTCCCTCCCCTGTGCTCAACCTGGACTTTCACCTATTTCCCCCCTCCACCACCCCACCTCGCCCCGACTACATTACTCCCTCTGGCTTCACCATCCCAAACGCTTCAAACCCATCTCCCGTTCTTATCTCTGGGCTTTGTTCCAGCCATCTGCCTGTCAAAAACCACTCTCGCCTATGTTGACCTATTACCTGCCACACTTTGTCCTGCCTCTCCCCTTTTCCAGCTCCCTTCTCCCTCCCTACAATCAGTCTGAGCATGGGTCCCGACCCGAAACGTCACCTATCCATGTTCTCCAGAGATGCTGCCTGTCCCGCTGAGTTACTCCAGCACTCTGTGAAACGTCACCTATCCATGTTCTCCAGAGATGCTGCCTTTCCCGCTGAGTTACCCCAGCACTTTGTCCTTATTAGTCTTGATGCCTGAACAATATTCATCAGCTATCAATGTCAATCAATTTAATGGCTGTTAATTGTAAGCATTTGGCTGTTGATATTCAGCAGAAAGTTGAGGTGACAGTCCATGATTTCATTCAATGACATTTTTCTGCTCTCTTTCTTCTGTGGAGTGAAAGAGAACTCTCTTTGAAAGGGGTCATTCTCAGTTGATTATGAAGACTACCCTGAACTGGTGCAGCTACATTGACAAAGATGTTTTCCATAATTCTTTGTTCATGTTAGTCTGGCTGCACAAGCAAGTGAATGGACGCACAATCTGTGGCAGACATTTTGGAGGTTAAACCCTGATGTTAAGCTCACAGACTCTTGCTGTGGATTATTGAGGTTAGGACTGGCTCGTTGGACCAAAGGGCCTGTTTCTTTGCAGTATCTCTGCATAACACTCTCCACTATTTCTCAGGAAAGGCACGCGGGGAGGTGGGGTGGGGGGTGGGGGGGGGGTGGAAAGTGAGGATGGGTGGAGGGTGGGGGGGCTTAATGCAGCAGTTCTGCTTCATGGTCCCATCATGCTACTTTTCCTGATGTCACCGTTTCTCAAGACCGGTCTATCACCAAAGCTTCCTTAAAAAGGAGACCAGGTACAACTAACAGTAAAAATATGCAGACCGATAACATCACCAATTCTATGATGTTAAGGTAAGCAATGAAGGCTAACTTCTTTAAGCAATCTTTGTGAGTCAAGAGGATAGGAAAGCTGCACTGAGCCATCCTCTCACCAGCTGGAGTGTGGTCCTGACCTCCCATCTACCTCATTGGAGACTTTTGAACTATCTTTAATCAGACTTTATCGGTCTTTATCTTGCACTAAATGTTACACATTTTATCCTTTATCTATACACTGTGGACGGCTTGATTGTAACCATGTATTGTCTTTTCTTTGACTGGATAGCATGCACCAAAAAGCTTTTTACAGTACCTCAGTACACGAGATAATAATAAACTAAACTAAACTAAACTAAAGTAAGCAAAAATATTGTGGAAACCTAATTTTTTCTACTCATGTACAGACCTCCCCGACCATCCCCAGAGCCTGGAATGGTACTCCCTGCAACCAAATTCCCACCCGGAAACGTAGTTGGTGCAGTCAGTCTGGAGGTAACAGGGCAAGAAGATGCTCATGCCATCAGGTATGTTTTGTTTACCTTTCATGTGGGAATGAGAATAGGAGGAGTTCTCTTTTAGGTCCCATCAAGAAACAAGGCCTCTCCTGCCATGAGATGCCAGCAGCCAAACTCATCAGTCTGGAGTGATGTGACATTAGGTGGTCGCAAACGATTTCGGAAGATGAGGGAAGATTTCCTATTCATCCTGATGAATATTTCATCCTCAACTGATCTTACAGAAATAACCGATTTGATGATCATAATCAACGTGTGAAAGCGCACCCCTCCAGATTCAGGGACAGTTTCTTTCCAGCTGTTATCAAGCAACTGAATCATCCTATCAACAACCAAAGAGCAGTTCTGATCTACTATGTACCTCACTGCAGACCCTCGGAATATCTTTAATCAGACTTTACTGGACTATATCTTGCACTAAAAACTATTTCCTTTATCATGTATCTGTACACTGTGGATGGGTCGATTGTAATCATGTATAGTCCTTCCGCTGACTGACTAGCATGCAACAAAAGCTTTTCACTGTACCTCGTTACACGTGACAATAAACTAAACTAATCAAAAGCAATATGTAGGGGTTTGATGTGTGTAGAATAGCTACCAAGATGCGTGCCAAGAAATTCATGCCTGATCTGAAATGCCAAGTATACAATGTAGTCACATCAGCACATAGTACCCTGCCTCCAAAATGTATTCCAATTGGCTTAAATGGATAAACCCTGACACAACTGTAGAGCACCTCAGACGTGTAGGGAAATAACTGCAGATACTGGTTCAAATCGAAGGTATCACAAAATGTGGAGTAACTCAGCAGGTCAGGCAGCATCTCAGGAGAGAAGGAATGGGTGACATTTTGGGTCGAGACCCTTCTTCAGCACCTCAGATTTAGTGAGAAGTGTTGAAGTTCCAGGTTGACATCTTGAAGGACGGAAAGGAATTTATTTTAGCACCTTTCACAATCTCAGGCTGTCCCGAAATGTTTTGCAGCCATCAAAGTCAATTTGTCACTTAGCCACTTAATTTGTGCATGGTTGAGTCCCATGGATAGTAATGAAGGGGTTAAGTATGATTTGGTGATGTTGGTGGAACTCTGAATGTTGTCGGGAAATCAATGAGAACCCCTTTAATTTCTGCCAACCTGGTATCATGAGATTTTGGCTAACATTTTAAATGGCAGGTGGAACCTTGTTTTAAGATATCATGTGAAAAACAGCACCCTCAACAGCACAGTACTCTTTCAGTACTGCAGTGAAATATCAGCCTTCACTTCCTGCTGAAGTTTCTGGAAGGAGACCCAAGTCACAGCCTTCACAGAGGCACAGTGAACAACCAATGGCTAAACAAGGGGGTGGATACGAGTTTGAAAAACTAACTCAACAAACACAGCATTTTAATTTGTGACTTAATATTGAAGCTTAGAAGAACCTCAACTTCCTTCTCTGCTTTGATTACACAACACCAAACGGAGGGAACCATTTAAAACAATGCTGCTTATGTGTTAATTAATGTTTAATGACTTAAAGTATCATCTCACTCTAAATATAACTCTACACTAACTCTACACTAATTTCTATCTCAATCACAGCATTTCACCAGCCAAAATTGGCGGGCAAAAATCTATTTTGATTTGCCATATGCCAACCCTGATGCAAACTGTAATATATTTGCTGCAGTATTTGTTCAAAATCATTCACGTACATGGTTCAGTATAACACGAGAGCTTCAGGTTTGGATACATAATCGCCAGTGTAAAAGAAAACCATGGCACCATAGTCCTGACATTTAATAAAGTCAAATTACTTCTAGCTGAGCAAGTAAAAGTATAACATTCTGATTCAAATGAATCCCAATTACTGGACCTAGTTTTAGGGCTTCAATTGCCAATGTACACCAAATACAAGATCTTTCAATAGAACATTATGCACACAAAAAAATAGATAGGTCTGCTTGTAATTAAACCATTTTACATAAACACACTGTTGAATTTCAAGGAATAAGCAAATATCATATCCCTTGACATCAGTATTGCTTGCAAGCCAATCTTTTTTTCATTTTTCTTAACTTGAGAGGATTTTTTTTGATTTACAGTCCGTGAAAGAGTTGCTTTCATCCAGCCTGCCACCCACAAACAATGGCTAAAAAAAGAAGAAAAAAAAATCCCTTGGTTTCCCGAGTACAGATGTTAGAAACAGCTTTAAGTTGTTGCAGAGGAATTGCAGGGGTCAAAGTAGGTGGATTACTTTCCTCAGCTGTGAAAACGAGGGGTGATTATCTGGTGGTAGGCCTGGTGAGGTTGGAGCAGGCTAACTGCTGAGCCAAGCCGATGCCTGAATTTGAAGAAAAACAAAAACCCCTTTGATTTTGTCCTTCTTAAAACCCTCAGCTTTAAACTTGTGAGTAGGCAGCATTCTTGCAAGTGCTCCAATTGCAGCTGGAAGCCCTGCCCACCAGCTGGGCATCCTGTTCTGTACCTGCGTCAGTGTGTTAGCAGGGGATTAACTCAAGGACCTCAGATGTGGAGAGTCTAAAAATACCCTTAATACCTGCCTTTCAGTTGGCGGTCTTAATTTCACGTGAATTTATGAGCATTCTGTGATACGTTTGGCACTTTATAACTTTTCCGTTCAGTCAAGAAAGCGCGACTCGGACACATCATCGTTAAAAATATTCAAAGCCAAAATCCACATGGTATCTTTAATAATGGGAACCAACATTTTCAGCAATTTATAGTACTGAAGTAATTTTTTATTTCTTCTTGGCAGAAAAACTGCTGGAAGAGAATGAAGCTCTTTGTTGCATGTCTCCAAAACACCACCTAATTACAGCAGCCAATAATTTTTACCAGTTAACTCTGTAACGTGTGTAACCTATTTGTCCAATTGCACATTTAAACACGTCCTTTCACAACTTTGGCTCTGCAGAGCTATGTTTATTATTGATAATGTACTTATATCATGTCATGGTGACAGTGGGTATCAGTTGTATTCACTTACTTAGTTGACAAATTGAGTAATAAACGAAAATGATCAATGCCTTCAGTTTCTCACTGGAATGTTAGATTTCTTTTAAGGGAGCTGCCATAAAAAAAATTACTCTTGCATTGCATGTCAACGGCTGCTTGCAGCTTGGAGAACGCACCAGACATGTCTTTCCTGCTCTCTTAGTTCAATTGTTGCCTGGAGGTACTTCAGATTTTTGTATGTAGGTTACAGAGCACTGATTAACAAACAACCATTCTCATTGTAGGAACCAGCACTTTGCACTCCAACACGTTGTGACCTCATTTCGCTGAGCACCTACGCTCAGTCCACCTTGGCCTACGTGATCTCCCGGTTGCCAGGCGCTTTAATTCTCCTTCCCATTCCCACACTGACCTTTCTGTTTTGGACCTCCTCCACTGTCAGAGTGAGGTCATACGCAAATTGGAGGAACAGCACCTCATATTTCGCTTGGGAAGCTTCCAACCCAGCGGTATGAAATTAGATTTCTTTAATTTCAGGTAGTCCCTGCATTCCCTCTCTCTCTGCCTTCCCCCCACCCTAGTCATCCTGCTGGTTCTGGTTCACTTTTTGCATCCATATATCCCTTCATTATCACCTCTTCCACAGCCAACAATGGGTCATTGTCGGCTCCACATTTCCTTGGTCATTGGTGCCAACTCTGATTTGTTTTGAACCTTTTCATACATCTAGTTTCCCTCTCCCCTGACACTCAGTCTGAAGAAGGGATGCGACCTATTCTTTTTCTCCAGAGATACTGCCTGACCCATTGGGTTACTCCAGCATTTAGTGTCTTATCTACTTTGTGTCCATTCTCTTTCGTTTTGCTTTACCCTTCACAGTACTATTCATAGTATGGTTCAGTCTGAAGAAGGGTCTCGACCCGAAACGTCACCCATTCCTTCTCTCCTGAGATGCTGCCTGACCTGCTGGGTTACTCCAGCATTTTGTGAATAAATACCTTCGATTTGTACCAGCATCTGCAGTTATTTTCTTATACTATTCATTGATCCTAATCACAATTGGTTTCCTGTTTTGGAATGTACCAAAGCACTATTTGTTCATGAAATGTTTATGGCAGAAAACGACCTCAACTTCATTGTCGTATAAGAAAATAACTGCAGATGCTGGTACAAATCGAAGGCATTTATTCACAAAATGCTGGAGTAACTCAGCAGGTCAGGCAGCATCTCAGGAGAGAAGGAATGGGCGACGTTTCGGGTCGAGACCCTTCTTCAGACTGAAGAAGGGTCTCGACCCGAAATGTCGCCCATTCCTTCTCTCCTGAGATGTCAACTTCATTGTCAATAGGCACAACCTAATATTTTAGCTCTACTTTTGGCAGTCTCTTACATTAAATGCCATTAATGTTGATCAAAAATGTGATGTACATTAGAATTTGTAGAAGTATTGGTTAATTGTTAAAATACCTTTCATTTCTGAAAAAAAAATCACAAAAATAATCTGGCTTTCTTCTACACAGAACTTATAAATTCATGAATGATGTTTATTCAAGAACAACGTCACCATGCTGAAAAAAAAGAACAAAACTGTTCTCTTTGCTGAACCTTTTGACCACAGTTGTTTCGTTAAGACATTGATCAGGCTCTGCTATCTGTTCAATTTACGCCTTCTTCCAAGTATTTCGAAAGAAAAAAAAGGTCAAATATTTTTCTTATGTTTGGCTCCAAATTGAGATTGCAGAGCAAATGAACACCAAAATAATTTTGATTATTTCTAATTACTTTTGAAGAGATTTTAACTTGTCTGGATGTTCTAACTTACCTTCATCACCTTGAAAGCTGAGCACATTTTTCCATCATTTAGTAAAAATGGTATCGATCAGTGTTAACAAAGTTAAGGATCAGTTAATTAAGACATGAGGGTTCTAAAGTGGCTTGGGTGGGGGACATCAAGAACCGATGGATATAGGTTTTCGATGGGAAGAGAAAGATTTAATAGGAACCTGAGGGACATCCTTTTCGCACAGATGGTGATGGATATATGTAAATTTCCCCAGTGTGGGATGAATAAAGGAATATATATATATATAAATAACCTGGCAGAGGAAGTAGTTGAGACAGGTGCAACAACATTTAATGGACATTTAGACAAGTACATAGATAGGAGAGATTTAGAGGGATCAGGATAAGTGCAGGCAAATTGGGGCTAGCTTAGATGGGGCATCCTGGTCAGTTTGGACAAGTTGGGCAGAAGAGCCTGTTTCCGTGCTGTATGACTTAGGACTGTTATGCTTTTGGAGAAGCAACATTGTTAGATTTTAAGGGAAATGAGGGGTGTACAGTTGATGAAGTGGTTCTGAGAAAAAAGATTAACCATGATCTTATTGAATGGTGGAGCAGGCCAGAAGGACTGAATGCCCATCTCTTCCTTGAAAATCTGAACATTTTGTTCAGGTCAAGGCTGAAAAGCTCTGTGACAGAACTTTCCCAAACCTATCAAGCTCTCGATGAAGGCGGTAACACCAGATTATGGTATCGGGCAGTGGGGGTACAAGTTGGAAGTGGGTAAGATTTCAAAGAGAGTTGACGAATAGGTATTAGGAAGGGAGGGAGGCGAGTTTGTTTGAGAAATATGGACTGTGTTGCCTGCATACATCACTGGAACAGGGCTATTCCTACCTGCAGATCCAAAGGACACTCAAAAACACAACACAATTTAGTCCAATTGGCCAGTTTGACAAATAACACCAAATTAGGGTGGACATTCAAGTCTGACAAAGTATCCTGGGAGCTAGACAGCACTTTGAAGTGGGAAAAGCTGTCAGAGTATGTCCAATACAGATGAGTCTGTGGTTTTACAAGGAAACAAATGTGAACCTAAGAAGCTAGGGTGCCTGCAGCAGTACATGGTTGGTTACCTCCAAGGAACTAAAGAATTTAAAAAGTTCAAAGATTCCAGTAAAAAAAAAAGAGGGCAATCAATCACCTCGCAATTAATCACGCTCTCTTGGAAGGGGTTGGAGTTTGGTCCTAGTGTCTGGTGTGGGAAGGTTAGTGAAGCAAAATAAGCCATGTGCCAATTTGCACTGTTCCTTCCAAAAGGAAAATCCTGCTTTATGTCTCCAGTCATTGATCAGCAACAAGGCACACAAGAATTCTACATGTGTAGGAAGGAACTGCGGATGCCGGTTTACTCCGATGATAAGACACAAAATGCTGGAGTAACTCAGAGGGTCAGGCAGCATCTCTGAAGAAAAGGAACAGGTGACATTTTGTTTCAGAGACCCTCCTTCAGAATCTTCAGAATAGTTGTTATAATGTAGTGTTATTCTAAGCGGATTTTTGGTGTTATTCATGTCACCACGATATCTTGCTGCAAGAAAAGTCATGTTATTTCGAGCATATCCTCCGTTAGCTCAGAAGTCAAATCTTGGTGCTAGATTTCATTTAAAATGTATTTGTTGACATTTATTGTTCAACTCAATTGTCCTAAACTGTGGTTACAGTCAAGAGTCAAACATTGTTGGTTTGAGAAGCACAGATATATACCAGTCTGGCCATTATGGGCAGATATCCTTCTCTGACATAAATAGTATTAAAAGGATAGTCTCGATGATTTTCAGGAAAAGATAGTCTATAAAGCAGTGCAAGAGGCTTAGAGAGCGGTCCAATGGGACATCACATTAAAGGATATGAAGGCCCAAAGGTGATTGGTGATCCTCTTTGTTAGTGACCAGGCTTTTCCGAAGCTCCGTACTCTGTAAGAAGTTCAGATGCATAGATTGCAGCTGAACATTGGAAGAGCACACGGTCTGACCATAAGATTGTGTCTAAAAGTATATTTCAGTCCACAGCACAATCATGAAACCATGAATCGAATCATCATGGAAGTAAGCAACATGCACTCACACAATTTTAACCTGGCCAGACTGAACCTTGTTCCAAATGGAGAATGAAGAATTTCAGTGAGGTTTACGTTATGAACAGAAGATGTGTTTAACACTTCCCTCAGTGCCATTGAACGAGTATTTATAGAGGTTACAGGCAAGACATAGTTAAAATTGTTAATGCAATGAGCTAATTTCTATGTTGAGAGAAGGTATCCTGCAGGAGAGTTTGATGAATGATTTTTGCAGCTAGTATCAGGTTCTCTTGCACAACCTTGTAATACCGCTCCTGATCATGGTTGCTGCTCCTCATGTTGCTCCTAGGAGCCTACCTCCTCCAGGGCTGCATAATGATGCCGGGGGTTTGCACAGATTTGTTGTTTGGCATTCAGCTGACTACCAGAATCCAGGGAAATGGATGTTGACATGCATAAATAATTTACCCCTGCTGGTTGCAAGCTCGCTGACTATTTAGAAAATGGATTGCTTTCCTCTTCAAGTAAGGAGTGGCATTGTGTCACGGATGATATGTAGTCCTCATGGGTGCAATCTATAAAGTTTGGAGATCTCACAAAGCTAAAACTTCACGACACTCTCATGCTGCTCTTGGCATTCAATGGGGAAGGCGATGCTGTTATAAAACCCTCTATGAATCGTTGTTGGCTTATGTTGCTGATGTTCCCCAGTGGATAACTTGGAATGAATATGAAGCAATTTTGACCTTGACAGCATCCGGCAGTGCCATGCCTGTGCAAGTATTTGGCTTCAGGTCAATTTGGAACATGCGTGCAACTCTGTAATGGTGGTCAAATGAGGCTCTCACTCATGCTCCTTCAGCTGCTGGAGATGCATGCATTTATGCCCGTTGATGTGTTTGAGAGGGGATTAATGTTTCAATGAGAGAGCGCATCCATGAAACACCGTCAGCATTACCTCCTCTACTTCTTCTAGAAGAACACGTAAAATATAATTTTCAGTTAAAGCTGGTGGCCGTTGAAAACGCAAGACCTCCCACCATTTTCCTAAACCTCTTAATGGTCATGACTGACTCAGCTGAGTTTGTTGTTGCTTAATTGGGGACTGCTTTGACTTTGAGTCAGAAACCTCAGGGTTCAAATCCCAGTCCAGAAAATTCACCACACAGAACCAGATTGGCAATGTCCTACTGAGAAAATGATGCATTGTTAAAGGAATCATTTGTTGAATGAAACAATAAATGGAGACTTTGTCTGTCCTCACATGGCTCTCAAGACATTACAAAGAGAAACAAAAGAGCTATTCTTAAATTCCTGGTTATTATTTATCCTTCAAATTAAAAAAGTCAGAACATCTGCTTGATAGTATATTGCTGTTTACTGCCACTTTATAGATGCAAATCTGTTGCTATAATTTCTATGTTAGAATAGTGTCTACACTTCAAAGTACTTTGTTGGCCATATAATTTAACGAAAGGTGCCTGTATAGATTCAGAGGGTCTTTTCTATTTTCTGCAATTCCGAGGGTCTTTTCTTTTTACTTGAAAAGTAACAGGATAACCGAAACTCTCAAATGCAAGCAGCATCCTGGTGAACTCCTTCTGCCCCCTTTTCGAAGCTTCTACATCATTCCTTTTTTTTTAGTTTAGTTTAGTTTGGAGATACAGCGCGGAAACAGGCCCTTCAGCCCACCAGGTCCGTGCCAACCAGCGATCCCTGCACATTAAAACTATCCTACACCCACTAGGGACAATTGTTACACTTACCAAGCCACTTAACCGACAAACCTGTACATCTCTGGAGTGTGGGAGGAAACCAAAGATCTCAGAGAAAACCCACGCAGGTCACGGGGAGAACGTGCAAACTCCGTACAGACAGCACCCGTAGTCGGGATCGAGCCCGGGAGTCCGGCGCTGTATTCGCTGTAAGGCAGTAACTCTACCGTGACCACCCTGTGATGCAACAATCAAAATTACACACAATACTCCAATGTGGCCTCACCAAAGATTTATACATAAGTTCATAAGTTATAGGAGCAGAATTAGGCCATTTAGCCCATCAAGTCTACTACACCATTTAATCCCTGTCAACACCATACTCCTGCCTTCTCCCCAGAAGCATAGATGATTCTTTGTTACAGATCCATATCTCCCTGAAAGTGGCAACACAACTGGCTAGAGTGGTAAACAGGTATCAGCATGCTTGACTTCATTGATCGGAATGTTGAATATAAAAGTTGAGAAGTCATATTACAGATGTATAAAACTTTGGTGAGGCCTCATTTGGAGCATTGTGTGCAGTTCTGATCATTGCATTACAGGGAGGATGTAGAAGCTTTGGAAAGGGGGCGGAAAAAGTTCACCAAGATGTTACTTGCTTTTGAGACTATTTGTCAGAAGGTGAAATTGGATAAACTTGGATTGTTTTCTCTGGAGTGTCAGAGGCTGAGGGGTGACCTAATGGAAGTTTATAAAATGATGAGAGGCATAGATAGAGTCAGAGTCTTTTACCCGTGGTGAAAATGGCAAATAGAAAAACGGCATTTCTTTAAGGTAAGAGTGGTAAATGTATGACATGATTTATGAGGCTTACATAAAGTATGGTAAGGGCTCAGATTGTGCTGCCAGGCAACGTGTTGAAAGCAGATACGATCATGACATTTCAGAGACATTTGGACAGGCCCTTGAACAGGCAGGGAATGGTGGGATATAGACCACGTGCAGGCAGAGGGGATTAGTTTCAATTGACATCATTGTTGGCAGAGACAACGTGGGTCAAAAACTCTATTCCTATGGCGCACACTGTGCTATGTCCTAATGCCAAATGATACACGATGATACATGACAAAAGCAACATGATGGAAATCTGAAAGAAAAACAAATTACACTGAAAGTACTCAGTAAGTTAAGCAGTAACTGTGGAGAGTAACCACACTGTACTGCTTATTTTAGGAGCTTCATGCAAACAAGGAATTTCACTGCACTCTGTAGCAAAAAAAAAATCTGAATCTGAATCTGAATCTGTATCTGGGCATGCTGCTGCCATTCAGACTCAGTATCAAATTATTTACTTTATTTTAGTTTAGAGATATAATGTGGAAACAGGCCCTTCGGCCCACCAAGCCTGCGCCGACCAGCAACCATCCCGTATACTAGCACTATCCTACACACTAGGGACAATGTACAATTCACAGAAACCAATTAAACTGCAAACCTGCATGTTTTTGTAGTGTGGGAGGAAACCGGAGCACCCAGAGAAAACCCATGCTGTCACAGTGAGAACCTACAAGCTCCACACAGACAGCATCTGTAGTCAGAATTGAACCTGGGTCTCTGGTGCTGTAAGGCAGCACCTCTACCGCTGTGCCACCACGCCTCTCCAACTTCAGATAACATACTTCTTGTCTACATAAGAAAAAGCCTGCCAACCTTTATTTTCTTTTCTGTTTACAGTCCGGCCTGCAGGACAAGTCCCAGAATGGCTGTAAATTACACAGCCACAGTGGTTTGACTTGATCCCATTTGCCATATACAGTAACTTCACCTTATCAAAGAAATTCCCTTTATTCCATCTGCATTTTGTTCTGAGCTACCCACATTTATTTCTCTCTTTCTCAGGTCTGATGAACGGTCCCTCATCTGAAACTTATCTGTTTCTCATTCCATAGATGCTGCCTGTTGTGTTTAGATATTCCAAAATATTCAATGTTCTGTTTTTATTTCATGTTGCCTCAGTCTTTCTTATCCTACTTGCAGAAATCTAGCCTACCGGGTAGGTTCCACCACCTCACAATTAACAACTCGTTGTACAAACCAAAATGTGCTGGTGATTGAAACTATTAAGCCATTTCAGCTTATTCAGGATTCCAGCATCTGCAATTCCCTGTATCTCACACATCGCAGATGCATTGCGCCGTGCTGATTATTTCTAGGAGGTTTTTTTTTGTTTTTAACTCTGGTTTTCTATTCCCTGCTCAAATATAATTGGGAAAAATAACAATTTTCCAATTTAAAATTTCCTGAAAAGGTTCGCCAACATTGCAATCTTGTTTGGTTTTCAAAGGGAACCTGCAGCCCAACTATGCCTCCTCATTGTATAATCCTTGTAGGTTGACCAGTGCACACAAGATGACACAATATCACTCAAATAAATAATTGGACACATTCTTGAAATGGAGCACAATTTCGTGGACTATGCAGAAAGAAGGTAGGAATGTGAGGTGAATTAAATAGCTCTTTCAAAGAACAGCTATCTGCCTGAAAGATCGTGTGATTTCCTTCTCTGCTTTATGACTCTATTCCACGTTGGAAATCATTCCCTTTTGAAGACCATAATAGTTAATTGATGTACCAATTTCAGCTTCCATGATGCTTGTTTCTAGAATTAATAACCTTAATAAATTTTCAAATTTATATTTGCATCTATTTGGACCCATTCCCAATGGCAACAGATTAAAAGACTACTGTCCCGTTTGAGCTTTGTAAATCCAACTTTTCACGGGTTGTTTCTTTTTACAACCGTTTCCAACTGTATCATGGAGTCTCCTTGTTCTCTTGAACTACAGGTTTTCCTTTGGCTTAATGCTGCCTAAATTTAAGAAGTCACACAACAAGGGCGAATTCATTGAATCCAAGTGCCTTCGTACATATTTTCACCGGCCCCAGTCTAACCTCCCCCAAGATTTTATTACTTGAATCTCCAGTCAACTCTGCCACAATTCACAAAATGTAGCATAAATCAAAATGAAGACTTTTAATAAAATGAAGACTCCCTTGTTGTGTCAACCAACTCTTTCTTCTTTTTGAATGCCAATTATGTGGTTAGAGATTGTAATTTCTAATATATCAATATTACAGCTAAATCATCTGGTTTTAATCTCCCAACAATAGTAAAGCTTTACAAGAAAGCTTTAATCTACTATGATGTTACATGGTTTGAAGCAAGGAATGGGGTTTAATGTTATTTGAGAAGCTTGACATAAAGACAATGAAGTATATTGGACGGCACATATCTAAACTTCTTATCTGATTGCTAGATGAAAAGGTAGTATAAGATTAAGTACACTATAAGGACATTAACACAAACTGAGGAGAGGTAAGTATGAAACGAATTGGTAGAAAATAATTCACGGATAATCTTGGGAAGTATAAATGTATAAACATTTTATTGGTGGCTTGGATAATAATAATAAAAAGCATCCTGAAAGAGGGAGTAATGAACCCTCATGAGAAAAATTGTACTGGAATAATTCATTGAGGCTGCATTCTCGTGTCAAATCTTGCTTAAGGACTCCAGCAGATTGAGTTGACAAAAGGATTTATCTTGCCCATGGCGGTTACGGTGGCGCAGCGGTAGAGTTGCTGCTTTACAGCGAATGCAGCACCGGAGACCCGGGTTCGATCCTGACTGAGGGTGCTGTCTGTATGGAGTTTGTACGTTCTCCCCGTGATCTGCGTGGGTTTTCTCCGAGATCTTTGGTTTCCTCCCATACTCCAAAGACGTACAGGTATGTAGGTTAATTGGCTTGGTAAGTGTAAAAATTGTCCTATTGGGTGTAGCATAGTGTTAATGTGCGGGGATCGCTGGTCGGCGTGGACCTGGTGGGCCGAAGGGCCTGTTTCTGCGCTGAATCTCTAAACTAAAGACTGGAGCAAACACTTGGGCAGCGTAATTTAAGAAATCACTTCATGGAATGATTGAAAGAGGGAAGCAATTGAAGGATAAAGCGTTTTTTGTAGTCAGAACAAACAAAATGCATAATGGCTAAAGGAGCACATTCAAATGAGGACAGAAAAGGGAATCAGAGCAATTGATTATGAGGCTACTTTTGCTATCAATCCTTGTCCATAGAAACATAGAAAATAGGTACAGGAGGAGGCCATTCGGCCCTTTGAGCCAGCACCGCCATTCATTGTGATCATAGCTGATCATCCACAATCAGTAATCTGTGCCTGCCTTATCATATCATATCATATATATACAGCCGGAAACAGGCCTTCTCGGCCCACCAAGTCCGTGCCGCCCAGTGATCCCTGTACATTAACACTATCCTACACCCACTAGGGACAATTTTTACATTTACCCAGCCAATTAACCTACATACCTGTGGTAGCTATTTATCCGAGGGAGAGAATTAAGACCAGAGGGATAAAATTGGGATAGAAGACAACGGAGGCAGAGAGAAACAAATATTCAGGCACCTTGACGTGTTGTAGGGAGATGAGTTTCTAATATGGAGAGCTTGAGTATTTTTGAAGGACAGGGTTCATAGATTTTGCGGGAAACCTGTACGATGTTCTGAGTGACTTCATTGACTTCTCCCCATATCCCTTGATTTCATTAGCCCCCAAAGCTCTATCTAACTCTCTCTTAAATTCATCCAGTGATTTGGCCTCCACTGCCCTCTGTGGCAGAGAATTCCACAAATTCACAACTCTCTGGGTGAAAATGTTCCTTCTCACCTCAGTTTTAAAAGGCCTCCCCTTTATTCTAAGATTGTGGCCCCTGGTTCTGGACTCCCCCAACATTAGGAACATTTTTCCTGCAAAGTAAACAAGTTCACTGTTTTGGATCGAAGTGATTCACTGCCTTCAGTCATGTATGTTTTAAAATTCATTCCTTCCTTTTATAGTTCTCCACTATTTCATTGCAATTTACCTTCTATTTTGTTCTTTTTGCTGATAATTTCCATAAAAACCATGATGTTTAGCATTTTTAAAAAAATCTTCATTTTGTAAACGGGCTAACAAGTATATGCTCCAGGTTTGGTGCTGAATGCAAATTGAAAGGAGTCACCAATAGTACGAAACAAGCAGACTGTTTGTGGAGGATTCTGTGTAGGAACGAACTGCAGATGCTAATTTAAACCGAAGATAGACACAAAAAGCTGGAGTAACTCAGCGGGACAGGCAGCATCTCTGGAGAGAACGAATGGGTGACATTTCGGGTCGAGACCTTCAGAAGTCTGAAAAAGAGTCTCGACCCAAAATGTCACCCATTCCTTCTCTCCAGAGATGCTGCCTGTCCCGCAGAGTTACTCCAGCTTTTTGTGTCCATCTATGGAGGATTCTGGACAGGCTGGATAGGTTGGGGAAATTAGGCCAGAAAGTGAGAAAAGTTGCTGAATGTGGAGAATGACAAAAAGTACAAAATGGATGTGAACAGTCCACAAAAAAAAATGACACAGAAGAGGATAGAAGGTGAAGAATTTCATGGGAAATATATTTAAACTGATGGCTTAACATGACAAATGGTATCCTTAACTTAAAAGAAGGAATAAAGGTAAAGCACAAGTGATAAATTTTGCAAAGCACTGGGTTTCCTTCACTTGGACTATTGTGTTTCTTACTAGGAATTGCAGTCGACAACAGATGGAATGAACATCATTTTGTATTTCACGATTGATTGATTGATTGATGAATAAAGAATAGATATTCTGACATTTCTTCTGCATTGATTGAGGAGCATGATCTTCTTTGACGCCTGGGGGTTGCATAAAGCATCCTAACACTTCAACCAACTTGGCTTACATTGAGAACGGTTTAAGCCAAACATACCAGTGTACCATCTTTTCAATATCCATGTGTTCAGGTGATCTTGGAATGAAAGGTGAGCAGCAGGTTTGCTACATTGCCCTTGCAAAGAGGTAACACAGCCATGATATTCAGCAGTGGAATTTTAGATGATCAAAGCCAAAGGAGAAAAGCCAGGGTGCCACAGTGGTACAGCGGCAGAGTTGCTGCCTTACGGTGCCAGAGACAAATGTTCGATCCTGGCTACGGATGCTGTCTGTATGGAGTTTGTACATTCGCCCTGTGACCATGTGGGATTTCTCTGGGTACTCTGCTTTCTTCCCACACTCCAGACCTACAGGTTTGCAGGTAAATTGGCTTCGGTTAAAAAAATTGTAAATTGTCCCTAGTGCATAGGATAGTGCTGGTGGACGGGCTGATCATCTGGCTGCATGGGCACAGTGAGCCGAAGGACCTGTTTCCGTGCTTGCTCTATCTCTAAAGTCTACCATTAAAGTCTAAATAATTTGTATCTACAACAACAATCGTATTTAAAAAGGATAAATAAGCATGCAAGGTGGAAGAGGAGATGAATAAGACAGACCTCACATTTTTTTTTCCAATTTCCTGTAAAGGGGAGAAATTTCACATTATATAAATAAAAGATAATATGAAATGGAAGCAAGTGTTGGCTATTTGGCTCCTAGTTCTACCTGTTATGTCAGTTCCACTTTCCTCTTTATAATCCCATATTCGTCAATATCTAAATACCTATCTTAATATTTCAAACTTATCAAACCCTGCCTTGAGTAAACTGCGGTCCAAAGTATTTCCAGAACCTTTGGGGAGAGAATACCAAGAGCTCATTCCCTCGTAGGTAAATTTCTTTTTTTCTGATCTCAGCCCTGAATGGCTGACCCTTTATTTTGAGACTGCGACCTTTGTTTCTAGATGCCACATCCAGAGGAATCACAATCCCCAACCTTGTCAAATCCCATCAACATTTTGCATGATTCAATGAGATTTAGTTTAGTTTAGTTTAGTTTAGCAATACAGCGTGGAAAAAGGCTCTTCGGCCCACCGAGTCGACGGTGACCATAATCACCCATACACTAGTTCTGTCCTACACACGAGGGACAATTTACAAAGGCCAATTAACCCATAAACCTGCATGTCTTTGGCATGTGGAGGAAACACAAACGGGAGGAAACAGGAGCCCCCAGAGAGACCCCATGTGGTCACAGGGAGAACGTACAAACTCCGTAGCGACAGCACCCACAGTCAGGATTGAACAAGGGTCTCTGGCGCTGTAAGGCAGCAACTCTACCGCTACCCCCTTGTGCCACTCAATCACTTCCCATACTTGTAAACTCACGAGAATACAGACCCATAATTCCTTAATCTCTTCCCATTTGGCAAACCTGCCGTCACATAAATCAATCTGATCAACCTATGATGCACTCAACGTATTGCAAGAATATCCTTCCTTAGATACCAAGACTAGACCTGTACACAATATCCCAGATGCAGTCTCATAAGGATCCGTATTCATTGCAGCATGGTGGTTTCTATCTGCAGTGAAGGCCTGCACACCATCTGCCTTCCTAATTGCATGCTATACCTGTGTGATACTCCAAACAGCAACACTTTTAGTCTTTCACCATTTTTAAAGTAATCTGATGTTACTTTTCCTGCAATGTAAATAATATAGTGTTTCACATTATATTCCATTTGTCACGTCCTCACCTATTCATTTGGTCCACATTAACCTGAAACCTCCCTGCATCTCCCCCACTGCCAACACTGGTATCCAACAGCAAACCTGGATATATTACACATGATTCCCTTATCCAACTTATTCACGTAAATTATGAACATATTTCATGAACCTACACCGATGTTACCCAACTAACAACAGTCTCCCAACCTGAGAATGACATATTTTCCCTGCATTCTGTTCATTAATTACTCCTCAATCCACACCAGTTATATTATACAATGCAATCCATGCAATATAATTGAGTTTAATAATTACTTGCCTGGTACCTGATCAGAGATTCAGGCTCTGCGTCCCACCGAGTCTAGGTTGACCATCGATCACCCGTTCACACTGGTTCTATGTTATCTCACTTTCGCATGTACTCCATAAATTCTAGATTCAATTCAATGAGGTCAATTAACCAACAGATCCGCAGGTAGGAAGAAACTGGGGCACCCAGAGAAAACCCATACATCACAGAGAGAAAGTGCAAACATAGCAAAGACAGCACCCAAGGTCAGATTGAACATGGGTCTCTGACACTGTAAGGAAACATTTCTACCAGTTGCACCATGTTATTTGTTCATCACTTAACTTCACTACAATTTAAGGCTGGGTTGAGGTTTAGGTGTAGATTTACTATTGTCACGTGTACAGTGAAAAGCTTTGTTTTGCATGTTATCCAAACTGATCAGAATATACCATATACTATATATATATATGTGTGTGTGTGTGTGTGTGTGTGTGTGTGTGTGTGTGTGTGTGTGTGTGTGTGTGTGTGTGTGTGTGTGTGTGTGTGTGTGTGTGTGTGTGTGTGTGTGTGTGTGTGTTTGTGTGTATATAAATACTATATATAAATATAATCAAGTCAAACACAAATGTATGAGGTAGAGCAAAGAGGTAAATACAGAGTGCAGAATTTACTTCTTAGCATTATAGTTTGTTAGTCCCACATACAAAGTCCAATGTGTGCATTGGCATGGAGGTGAATCGAACAGTACCCATAGCTTACGGAAGGACCGTTCAGAAACTACAAAGTTAAGAATATTAAACTGTAAAATAGCATTACAAATGGATTTTAAAATAAAGTAAATTCACTCTGTGACACACTAAGATCTATGTTCTAAGGCTGCTGCATGCATACAATGCTCGGTTGCTGCACACTGTAATTTACGAAGTACCCACAAAATTACTCGATGTCTAATGTTGCTCTTCAGAATGTGCTGACTTGAGCTGGAGTGAGTCACCCACTCTCTTGTGAACTCCTTTGTGTGACTTAAAGCCCATCCATTATCTGCAAGTGCGCTGCTCGATTCCTTTGGCTTAGTGTGTGTTGATAGATAAAAAAAACATTTACTCTCTTCTCTTTTGTTTTTGGACGATTCCCAGTCTTTGCCACTTGGAATCGTGAACTGAAATTGTGCAACAAGTGACCCAGTCTTTCGAAGCTGCTCCCCATGTCCCATTACCAATGCCACAAAACTTCCAGATTAATTGTAAGCATATCTTTGCAAACCTTTTCCAGACCTGTCTTCGAGTGCTGTCCTAGTTGTGGATGGCCACAGAGTAAAATCTATAGAATGTAGAAATCCTGCACACATCCTTTGTGGCCAGCCCAGAGAGTTGTACAAAGATGTACATACGCGTTATACCTGCATTGCTACATATCTTAACTCCAGCAATGTCTGGAATCCAGTCTTGCCAATGACACATGTGTTACTTTTCAAAGGCAGTGCAGGTGAAAACTGACAATTTTGAAATGTGCTGTTGATAGATATTCAAGACTTGCAACTTTACAATACTGAAGGCAGAAAGGCCAACAAGAAGGCATCTGTCTTAGTCTTCAGAGGTTTGCTAAGCTTAATCCATAGCATTTGTTTATGTGTTCCCCGCCCCCAAAAAAAACATTGGCTTTAGAAAATATTGCTACAGATGTACCAGGTTCAGGTACATGGATAGGACAAGTTTGGAGGGATATGGACCAAACGCAGGCAGGTGGGACTAGTGTAGCCTGTGGGATATGTTAGCTGGTGTGGCCAAGTTGGGCCGAAGGGCATGTTTCCACACTGCATCACTCTATGACTGTGACTCAATGGAATCTGTAGCAAAAGACAAACTGCTGGAGGAAGGCAGTGGGTCAGGCAGCATCTGTGGGTGGAAACGCACAGGTGACATTTCAGCCTTCCATCACAGTGAGTCTCCTCCAGTCCCCTCCTCACTGTGATGGAAGAATGGTCCCGACCTCAATAGTCGTTTATTTGTCACATACACATAAATGTGCAGTGAAATGAAAAATCACCCGCAGTTCAACAATAAGACCAATAAGAATAATCAATAAAAATGCAATAACACATACAATCATAAACTAACACCAAACAAAAGAAACATCTGTCACAGTGAGTCTCCTCCAGTCCCCTCCTCACTGTGACGGATGTTTCTTTTGTTTGGTGTTAGTTTATGATTGTATGTGTTATTGCATTTTTATTGATTATTCTTATTGGTCTTATTGTTGAACTGCGGGTGATTTTTCATTTCACTGCACATTTATGTGTATGTGACAAATAAACGACTATTGAGGTCGGGACCATTCTTCTATACAGATTTAGTTGAAGGATATGGTATAAATATTCCTATCCCCGAATCATAATTGATGTGATCCTCTGCTGAAGCAGTGTGTACATATATATATGAGTGAGTGTAAGATTCAATAAAAAAAATATTGACACAGCAAAACACAGAACAGTATTGCACAGAAACAGGCTATTCAGCCCACAACATCTGTTCTGATCATGATGCCAAAATAAACTAATCTCATCTGCCTGCATAAAATCCACATCCCTCCATTCACTGCATAGCCATGTGCTTATCTAACAGCCTCTTATTTGCCAGTTGTATCCACCTCCACCATCATCCTTGTCAGTGTGTTCCAGGTACCCACCACCCTCTGTGTAATAACTTGCCATGCACATCGCCTTTAAACTTTGCTCTCTCTCCTTGAAGCTATGCCCTCAAGTCTTTGATATTTCCACCCTGGGGAAAAATTGCTGACTGTCTACCCTGTTCAACGCCTCTCATAATTTTATATACTTCTATCAGGACTCCCTTAAACCTCTAGCATGCCAGAGAAAACAATCCAAGTCGGTCCAATCTCTCCTTGCATCTTATACTCTGTAATCCAGGCAACATTCCGGTAAACCTCTTTACCATTGTGGTAAACCTCTGAGATGTTATGATGGTAGAAAGGATGGAATAGTCTTATAGGAAGAGAGATGGGAGGGTGGAGAAAATGGAGCAAGAAAGGAGATTGTTTCAGTGCTTGGGCCTTAGCAGTCTGTAGACATGGTCCTTATTTTGGATTGAAGGTACACAGGGTTGCACAAGAGACCAGTAATTTGTCCACAGTGGCACACCAGTAGAGTTGTTGCCTTTCAGCGCCAGAGACTCGGGTTCGATCCTTACTGATCAGAGGTGCTGTCTGTACGGAGTTTGGATGTTCTCCCTGTGACCACAGGGTGCTCCGGTTTCCTTCCACACTCGAAAGACTTACAGGTTTATAGGTTCATTGGCTTCAGTAAAATTGTAAATTGTCCCTAGAGTCTAGGATAGTGCTAGTATTCTAGCACTATCCTAGAACACTAGGGGTGATCACTAGTTATTTCCTTATTTATTTAAAAGGTGTGAAGCAGTGCATTTATCAGTTTGCAATTCTTTTTGATTGATTGAATTGATTGGAAGATACAGCTTGGACCCAGGTCCTTTGGCTTATTGAGACCACACCGATGATCGATCACCCGTTCACACGAGTTCTGTTATCCTAATTGCGCATCCACTCACTACACACGAGAGGAAATTTACCGAAGTCAATTAACCTACAAACCCGCACGTCTTTGGGACCAGGGGGGGAAACTGGTGCATCTGGAAGAAATCCGTGGGGTCACAAGGAGAATGTGAAATCTCCACACTGATAGAACCTGTGGTCAGGTTTGAACTCGCGTCTCTGGCGCTGTGAGGCAGCAGCTCTACCAGCTGCACAACTGTGCCGCCCTTTGCATGAGAAGCTTTCAGCAAAACACTTGGGGTATGTAGTATTGCATGAATTTATTTGCAGTGTTTACCATTTAAAGTTCATACACATTTCAAATGACTTTATTCTTGTTGAAGGTGTTTTAATTGTTTGCAAATTGTAAATAAAAGGACCACATATACGCTGAAGTAATAAGAACATATCAACAATGTTTGACAATGATTTGCGTGAAACACCAAGAAGGAGAAAACTCTGATTAAATAAGGAAATGGGTAAAGAGAACAAAATATGAATGAAAGATGTGGAAATAAGGATCTGCAGATGCTGGTTTACGCAAAAGGCCACAAAGTGCTGGAGTAATTCAGCAGGTCAGGCAGCATCTCTGGAGAACATGGATAGGTGAAATTTTGTGTCCTGGCCTCTCTTCAGACTGATTCAAATGAAGATTAATGAAATCTGTTTGTGATCATTGACGTGAGCAGCAATTAAAGGCTATATGTGATAAAGGGATAGAAACTTATCCTCAGTCTGATGTTTTAAATGTGGCCTTAGTGTGTGGACCCCACTTCCAAGATCCTATTGACTTCTGCAGCACTAAAATTTGCATGAGTAGAAAAATGTACATGGACCAGTAAAACATATGTCTTGCACATGCAACCAAGGATGAATTTCAACTCTAATATCTCGGGAGTAGTTTTCAAAAGGCAAAATGCACTGAATATTTTAAGTGCTGCAAAGATAAAAAGCTGGGGCCTTAAACAGAAATATTTTGATTTTAATAACCTCATCCTTTTTCTCAAGTCCCTTTATGTTTTGACCCTTCACGGTTCCTTAATCTTCAGCAGCCTTGGTCCTCCAAGGCATCTGTGCTCTTTCAGTTTTCCTGTCTTCTACTTCATTCTTCGACATCAGATGGTCAAGTCATAGGTCTGGATTCCCCTCTACACGTATCCCCAGCTTCAAAACTTTCCATCTCTCTGCCTCTCATTTTATGAATAACGTATATTTTTGGAAAATGAAAATGAGAGGGAAGACACGAGACCGACAGGAACAGAACATATGGGAAAGGCAAGAAACAAACTGCTGGAGGAACCCAGTGGGCCAGGCAACATCAAATGGACAGACGACATTTCAGGTCGAGATTCTTTATCTGGACTTGAAGTTAGCTGAAGGGTCTTGAGTCAAAACGTCAGCTGTCCATTTCCCTCCACAGATGATGCCTGACCCAATAGGTTCCTTTGTCTGTAAACTACAGTCTGAAGAAGGGTCCCAACCTGAAACGTCACAAATCCATCTCCTGCGGAGATGCTGCCTGAGTCAGAGTTACTCCAGCATTTTGTGTTTTACTCAACTCCTCCCCGTTTACTTCTTGTTCCAGATTCCACCAACTGCAGTCCCTTTTGTCTCTAAATAGGAGAGGCCAACAGACTAGTTCTATTCTAGACACTCAGAACCATTTATCGAAGTCAATTAATTTATAAGCCTGTACATCTTTGGAATGTGGGAGGAAACC
Organism: Rhinoraja longicauda; assembly: GCF_053455715.1. Classification (NCBI taxonomy): domain Eukaryota; kingdom Metazoa; phylum Chordata; class Chondrichthyes; order Rajiformes; family Arhynchobatidae; genus Rhinoraja; species Rhinoraja longicauda. The sequence continues at coordinate 30,160,198 of NC_135958.1, forward strand.
GGTGAACCCAGAAAAAACCCATTCAGTCATAGGCAGAACATACAAACTCCGTGCAGACAGCACCCATAGTCAGGATTGAACCCGGGTCTCTGGGGCTGTCAGGCAGCAATACTACTGCAGTGCCACTGTACCACCTTAAATTTCACACTAAATCTGGACTTTATGACTTATATTGCATTTGTTCTGGTCACATTTGATACCCATTCGTCTGGCCACATTAATGTTACCAGGTTTTAACTGGCTTGCTGAAATCAGCAAGGAAAGGGTTACCAGCAGAGCAGGCAATACCTGACTGTGGATGACACTCTTCAATGTTATTGTGTGAAAGGCTTTTAGAAATGCCATCTGCCACGATCCCAGGGAAATCTGAGCCGGAGCTGTTACAAGTCACTTGGCTGAGGGCCCACTGCTTGGCTTATCACACAGCCAAACAAGTCAATCAGTACTGGGAGTTTCCAGTTCCAAGAAAGGCAAGCAGGAAGGTAAACCGTTCACTTCTTTCCTCAACTCATTATTGCTTCTATCAGACAGGATACCAAAATCTAGACTGTTGTTTTCCAGAAAAGAATAAATCACGGGTTTTGCATGAAGTGGTGGCAAGGCTTCGAGTCTCATGAGCAAAGCAATAAAATGCATCCAATTAGAATCTTCCACTGCATTCTTCCTGCTTTATCATTGCACATCTGCCTGTTCATTTGTCATCACCAAATGCCATTTGACATGCAGTATATGAGGTCTCTATGGTATACTTGGCAATTAAGCAAAAGTTTTAAACCTTTCAATTGGACAGCTAGGAGATGGTCACAAAATGCACGGAAATCTCAGTGGGCCAGGCAGCATCTCTGGAGAAAAGTAGTAGGTGATGTTTTGGGTTGAGACCCTTCTTCAGACTGAGAGTAATAGGTGACGTTTCAGGTGATTCTCATTCTGAAGAGGGGTCTCGACATGAAATGTCACATATTCCTTTTCACTAGAGATGTTGCCTGTCCTGCTGAGTTACTCCAGCATTTTGTGTCTATTTTGCTGTAAGCAATCATCTGCAGTTCTTACCTACACTGACAGGAGATGGTTATTGATTTTCATCGTGTATTTGCGATTTGAATCCACACTGAGACTGCTTGCTCTTACTTATACAGTAGAAATTTGTTAGTGCTTTTAATTCTCATACTAACTTGCCTGTATCAATAAACAAACAATCTCAGGAAATATAAGGCCAGAGTATAATGCAGGTATGGAATAAAGGGCCTGTCCCACTTAGGCGATTTTAAGGCGACTAGGCTGTCGCTGACAGTTCGCCGGGAGTCTCAGGCATGATCGTGAGGAGTCCTCAAAGAATCGTAGTGGATCTCGACGCGTCGCTGAGAAATCATCCGGTATGAAATTTCTCGGCGACAGCTGGCTTGTCGCCAGGTATCGTTGCTTATTGCGGGCGCTGTCGCATGCTGTCCCCAGGTTTGCTAGATGCATTTAGAAGCACATAATATTACATTAAATAATGTCATTTGAAGATACCATAAAATACTTGTGTTTAACCAATTTATTTACCGTCAGGACATTTGACAGGTAGATTGGGGGTGACAGTTTGACGGTCAGGTAAGCGTGGGAATTTCCGCGATGTTTATGGCCATCAGCGATTACACAGATATGCAACCCAGAAACCAGATATGCATCTCCCGTACATTTTCAAAGAATGCCCACACTCCGCACAAAAATCCGTTTAACCACTTTTAAAATTAAATTTCTGAATACTGCTATTAGTAAACTGGAAGTCAATCCAGTTTATGCCTTGTTACCGTGAAGCTTGGTTTTCAAGTAACCCGGGCACGATGTTATATTTCAAAACTCTCAAGTACTTACCGACTTGTCAATGATTTCAGCGAAAATTAGGACGCTGGAGAAGCATTGACAGTGTGGGAATTTCACGATGTTTCTGAAGACGGTGTAATCTCGACCTGACTCGGCATTGTCATGGTCATTGTCGTCGGGCACAAGAAAATTTTGGGTGATCTGCTATGACTTTGACAGTCGCCGGCGGTCGCCTAAAAAATTACCTAAGTGGGACAGGCCATTAGAAATGAAGAGGTAATGAACTCTGTATAACAGTGAGGGGTGATCTTATTAAGGCTTACAAGATCATGAGGGGCATGGATGAGGTGAACGCTCACTCTTTTTGGCCCAGGCTAGAGGTTTTTTAAAAGTAGGGGGCATAGGCTTAAGGTGAGAATGCAGATATTTAAGAGGACAACATTTTGCTAAGAGGGTAGTGCTTCTCTGGAATGAGCTGCCAGACGAAGTGAGAGAAGTGGATCACAATTCCAACCTTTAAAAAATATTTGGACGGATATATGGATAGATAGGTTTTAGAGGGCTATGAGCCAAACGCAGGAAAATAGAACTGCTCCCAGGGCAACAACTTGGTCAGCATGGACAAGTTCGGCCAAAGGGCCTTATTCTGCGCTATATGGCTCTATGAATTAATGGCTATACAACTCTATGATGATAAATAGACAGATCCGTTTTTAAGGTTGCCATATTTTTCTAAAGAGTTATAATAAAATAGAAGACGAGTCAGACCATCAGCTGCAAGCTGTCTCTTTGTAGAGCAATCCCATTCTATGGGACTTCCCCATGGCCCTACAAATGGTCTTCCCTCTGATTGATTTTTTCAAGACATGACCAAAAAGGTCGATGAGGGCAGAGCTGTAGATGTTGTGTACATGGATTTCAGTAAGTTCATTCGACAAGGTTCCGCATGATAGGCTGATCTGGAAGGGTAGATCGCATGGGATCCAAGGAGAGATAGCTGAATGGATAGAAAATTGGCTCCTTGGAAGGAAGCAGAGGGTGATGGTGGAAGGTTGCTTCTCGGACTGGAGGCCTGTGACAAGTGGTGTGCCTCAGGGTTCAGTGCTGGGCCTGTTACTGTTTGTCATCTACATCAATGATTGGGATGAGAACATACACAGCAAGATTAGCAAGTTTGCTGATGATACAATAGTGAGCGGTTTTGCAGATAGTGAAGATGGTTGTGAAAGATTGCGGCAGGATCTGGATCGATTGGCCAGGTGGGCAGAGGAATGGTTGATGGAATTTAATACCGAGAAGTGTGAGGTGTTGCATTTTGGGTTGTTGAACAAGGGCAGGATCTACACAGTAAATGGTAGGCCTCTGGGTAGTGTTGTCGACTAGAGGGATCCAGGAGTACAGGTGCATGGTTCCTTGAAGGTCGAGTCGCAGGTGGATAAGGTGGTCAAAAAGGCTTTTGGCACTTTGGCCATCATCAGTCAGAGTATTGAGTATTACATCCTATCTTTGTTCCGCCCCCTCCCCTGACATCATTCTGAAGAAGGGTCTCGACCTGAAATGTCACCCATTCCTTCTCTCCTGAGATGCTGCCTGACCCTTCCAGATCAGCCTATCATGCGGAGTTACTCCAGCATTTTGTGTCTACCCTATTGAGTATAGAAGTTGGGAGGTCATGTTTGCAGTTGTATAAGACATTGGTGAGACCGCATTTAGAATATTGTGTTCAGTTCTGGGCACCATGTTATAGGAAAGATATTGACAAGCTTGAAAGGGTTAAGAAAAGATTTCCGAGGATGTTGCCAGGACTAGAGGGTGTGAGCTCTAAGGAGAGGTTGAGTAGGCTGGGTCTCTATTCCATTGAGTACTGGAGGATGAGTGGTGATATTATAGAGGTGTATAAAATCACGAGAAGAATTAGATCGAGTAGATGCACAGAGTCTCTTACCCAGAGTAAGGCAATCCTGGACCAGAGGACATAGGTTCAAGATGAAGGGGAAAAGATTTAATAGGAATCCGAGGGGCAACTTTTTCACACAAAGGGTGGTGGGTGTATGGAACAAGCTGCTAGAGGAGGTAGCTGAGGCTGGGACTATCCCATTGTTTAAGAAACAATTAGACGGTACATGGATAGGACAGGTTTGGAGGGAAATGGACCAAGCGCAGGCAGTGGAACTAGTGCATCTGGGACATTGTTGGCTGCTGTGGGCAAGTTGGGCCGAAGGGCCTGTTTCCACACTGTACCACTCTATCACTCTATGACTCATGCTTATCCTATTCACTTTTGCAAACACTGTTCAATTCTGTTTCCACTAAACTTCAATTATGTTTCAGAGCAGATCCACTCTCTGTTTAAAAATACTTTTCCTCTCATTTACTCCATATATTTTTCTATTCACTTTCAAGGTCTTAGAAGAACTGAAAGGGCAGGATAGGTAGGCGCATGTTTATGAACATGCTGAGACTGTGGGGCTGAAGAGTGTTTATTTCAACGCAAGTCTTGTGAGTTTAACAGCTGAACATGGAGGCTAGATCGATTCGTGGAACTGTGATGTTGTAGCCATTACAGGGAGGCGGTTGCAAGAGGGACAGTATTGGCATCTCAATCAGCTCAAAGTTCTAGTGTTTCAATAGTTCAGAAATGGTAGAGAGAGAGAGGTAAAAGAAGTGGAGGAGTTACATTACTAATCAGACAGAATGTCACAGCTGCATTCACAGGGGACATACTGGATGGCTCATTCACTGAGGCAACATGGGCGGAGCTCAAGAATAAGGAAAACTTTAGACTTTAGAGATACAGCGCGGAAACAAGCCCTTCGGCCCACCGACTCCACGCCAACCAGCAATCACCCCATACACCAGCACTATCCTGCCCCCTAAGGATAATTTACAATTTTATCAAAGCCAATTAACCTACAAACCTGTACTTCTTTTGAGTATGAGAGAATACCGGAGAACCTGGAGAAAATCCACACAACACAGGGAGAACGTACAAACTCCATACAGAGGGCACCCACAGTCAGGATCAAACCTGGGTCTCTTGCGCTGTAAGGCAGCAACTCTACTGTTGTGCCACTATGCCTTAGTAAAGATAAAATCACTCAGATGGAATTAAACTGTTAGGTTATAATAGGTGGTGTTATTTTAGAGGCTTTTAGACAGGCATATGAATATGCAGGGAATGGAGGAATATGAATCATGTGCAGGCAGAATAAATGGTTTAATTTGGCATCATGTGCAGCACAAATATTGCAGGCTGACCAGCCTGTTCCTGTGTTGTGGTATTATTTGCTCTATAATTTATGATCTGTCTAAGACCAATATTACCATCAACCTTCTCAATTGCTTTTGCTTTATGATAAACAACCTGAGCTCCTCCAGATTGACATTGTGGCAGAAAACCACCATCGCTTAATCAGTTGTAACCTCTGATGTGTCTTGTTGGCTGGTACATTCTGACAGAAGGTGCAAGATTTCCCCTGTGTGCAGGTGCAGCTCTAAGTCATGCCCGTGTGTTGTTGCCCAGTTATCTGCGACAAGTTTTACCAATGCCTTCGTGCAGCGTTACCAACCTTGTCTGAGAGTTGCCCAACTGGTCTCGTCACTGGACCTGACATCTCCACTTCCTTCCTGCCACATGCCATCATTAAACACTTGGTATGTCCATCCATGCAGCAACAACTCCACGTGCCTGTCAGAAGACAAGCAGAACTATATGATTCTTGACTATCAGAAAGCTTTCATTGAACCCCCAAAAAATTGTCATAACTGAAAGTGTTTTAGAAAGATAAAATATAATATATTTGAATGACCCAGTGATGCTTCTCCTGGAATTTCCACTGCAACATCCGAGAATTCCTAAGGAATCCAGAGCAATCCGAGAGGATTGAGAATTTTCCTATCCTAATAGCAAATCTTTTTCTATGTTTCAAAGGTGAGGGGAGTGATGAGCAGCAACTGGTTTAATTCATAGTTACAAAACAATGTTGGCTGTGGATCAGCTGGCAATAGTCCAATCTCTGAGTCAGAAGGAAGTGGGTGAAAGCCCTGGTCCAGAGAATTCAACATAGCTTCTGCTATGATAAGGTATTGAAGACATGCTGGAACTATTGTTGTTTAGATGCCAGTTATGTTGCAGTGCTTTCCAAGAAAATCATCTCCTGTGGATTGTGCTATGAAGCTAATACTGCACATTGCCCTCCCTTAGAGTCAGAGAAAAGTTATTCATAGGTTCATAAGTTATAGGAGCAGAATTGGGCCATTCAGCCCATCGAGTCTATTCTGCCATTTACTCTATCTTTCCCTCTCAACCCCATTCGCCTGCCTTCTCCCCATAACCCCTGACACCCATACTAATCAAGAATCTGTCAATCTCCATCTTAATAAAATATCCATTCCCAGCCTCCACAGCCTTCTGTGGCAATGAATTCTACAGATTCAGTACCCTCTGACTAAAGAAATTCATCCTTATCTCCTTTCTAAAGGTACGTTCTTTTATTCTGAGGCTATAATTTGTGATCCTAGATTCTCCAACTGGTGAAAACATCCTCTCCACATCACTCTATCCAGGCTTTTCACTAATCAGTAAGTTCCAATGAAGTCTCCCCTCATCCAGTGAGTACAGGCCAAGTGCCGTCAAAAGCTCATCATATTTTAACCCATTCATCCTGGGATAATTCACAAATGGAGGCCATTTTGTCCATTGCATCTGTGTGGGATAAAAAAAATGACTTGCCCACCCTATTCCGACTTTCAGTACTTGACCTGTTGCCTTGCTGACTATTGCTGTTCATGCATATGGTATATCCACATGCTTTACAAATGAGGTGAGTGACTCTATCTCCCCATCCATTCCAACAGCCATTCATAGACACATAATACCCTTGGGGCAAAAATACCAAGGGTATTTCCCTCCAATTATGCTGTAAATTAAATAAAATCTACACCTCCTGATTTTTAACACAGTTGCCAAGGCATATAGTCCACTCCTCATTAATGTATCCAAGATAATTTTATGCACTTCTTTTAAGTTTTGCCTTAATCTCCTATGTTGGAAGGAAAACAATCCCAGCCTATCCAAACTTTCCTCACTGCAACAATTTTTCTGTCCTAGCAAAACCCTCAGATATTTCATCTGCAACCTCTCCAGTGAAGTCAATGGATGTTTTTAAGGCAGAGATTGACAGATTCTTGATTAGTATGGGTGTCAGGGGTTAAGGATAGAAGGCAGGAGAATAGGGTTGAGAGGGAAAGATAGATCAGCCATGAGTGAATGGCGGAGTAAACTCGATGGGCTGAATGGCCTCAGTATATAATTTGCCACTTTTCAGCAAAGTTGATCAGACCATCCTTTTCTCTTCCTGCAATCGAAAGCATTCCTTGTCAAATCACAAACATCTTCATCACACCACCTGAATTTATGTCTGAAACTTTAACGTATACTTTGTCAATATAGTTTCTTCTATTGACTTCAACATTACACATTTCAGAGGCGGAGTATGATTGCTGACGCTACAATGCGATGATGTTGCTCTTATTGATGGGATATGAACTCCAAAGCACCTATCTGTACACTCAGATGAAGGATCCCAATGGGGATTATCTTAAACTCTAGCTGAGCAGGAGAATTATCTCTGGTGTCCTGGACAATATTCATTCATTCTTCAATCAATATCATGGTGGCACAGTGACGCAATGGTAGAGTTGCTGCCTTACAGCGCTGGAGACCCGGATTCAATTCTGACTTTGAATGCTGCCAGTATGGAGTTTGTATGTTCTCCCTGTGACTGCGTGGGTTTTCTCTGGGTGCTCCGGTTTCCTCACACATTCCAAAGACACACAGGTTTGTAGGTTAATTGGCTTCATTTGTAAATTGTGCCTAGTATACTGGATCGTGTTTGTGTACGGGAATCGCTGGTTGCACAGACTCGGTGGGCCGAAGGGCCTATTTCTGCACTGTATCTCTGAACTAAACTAAACTAAACTAAACTAAACTAAACTAAACTAAACTAAACTAAACTAAACTCTCAAGCTAATTTTCTGATTATTGTCATATTATTGTTTGTGGGAGCCATCTGTATGAACCTTAATTGCTATATTACACTCAGAATAACAAAAGGAAGCCATTCAGCCCTTCAAGTTTGTACTAGCTCTATGTAAGAACAGACAAACGGGTTTTACTTTCTTCTTTTCCATGGAGGCCTCAAATTGTTTCTTTCCAGTACTTATCCAGTTCCCTTTTGAATGTCATGCTTTCCAAATGTTATTAACTCACAGTATAAAAATATTTACCAATGTCTCGCTTTTGGTTTTTTAACCAATCACTTTCATTCTTTGTGTTCTGGATGACCTTCCATATAACCATATAACCATCTTCCTACCAAAAGTAACAGTTTCCTCCTCCCTACTCCGTCTCGACCCTTCAAGATTTCAAATACATCCATCAGATCCTTTCTCGGCCTCCTCTGCTCCTAGGAGAACCAGCTTCTGAAGTCTATCCACATAACCAAGGTCGTTCATCTCAGGAATTAATCGAGTAAACGAGAGATGAAATTTCAAAGGCATTTCGGTGGTTGTAATGTGCTTTGAAATGGCACGAGGTCTTTAAAAGTGTTACAAAGAAGCAAAACTTTCTTTCATTCGCCAGCATTCCCAAAGTAACCATTTCATAAAGAGGCACTTTTGCGGCTTAGTGATAAACAGATTAATATTTTGGGCCCAGATTTAGTGCGTCTTTTCAAGTCTTGCAGCAATAATAATCTAATAAATTAAGCTATCGAGTTTACTAACTATGCCAACTAATAATTTGATCTCTTGATTTTCCCTCTTGTTATCTAAACGAGGCGCAATAGCTTTCTGCCTTAACAATGTTTCACTGTATAAAATGTTCCTGCATGGAGTCCCATGGGTAAGAATGTGGAATAAAGTTCATGGCAAACTGTTCAGGAAGCTGGCTGACTTCAAATCTCCAGTTGAGAGAAGAACTGACTAAAGGTTGGCCAATACTAACAAACTGAAGTGACAGTCTCTGTGTCGTAGCAAAGGGGAGAAGGCATCTCCTGCTTCCACATGAGGCAGAAGCACTGGAGAAGAAAGACCAGGACCAAGAAAGTTGTCTCAATCAATGGAACAAATCTGGTTGGAAGTACAAGTTACTGTTTCAAGCATCTATAGTCTAACATCCGTCGACTCATTGACAACCATTTTTCTCACAACTGACAATTATGGTACAGAACACCGCCGAGACTCGTACATTAATAGAGCAGATGTCAGGAAGCAGGATCATCCCTTTCCACCCTCAGAGCTTTCCCCGGGGAACAAGAATTCAGATCCATGAAACTGCGTGTAGCTTTCAGCTCACGAGAGTACAGACTTGTCTCTGGAGGATTACGCTCATGGAGAGCGCCAACGAAGAGCTTTGGAAAATTGCTTAAATTATAATAACTACCAACTGATATAATAGTGATTAAGTTAGCCAGCTTAACAGTTAATGCTCTGGTCAATTGATGCAGGGACATGAAGTGAAATCCCACCATGGTAGCTTGCACCAAGGGAATTTAAATTGAAGCAATTAAACAAAGCTGGAGCTGCAAAGAAAAACTGGTCTCAGTAATGTTAACCATGAGCCTATTGGATTGTTGTAAAACTTATCTGGTCACCTAATGTCCTTAAGTGAAAGAAACCTTCCCCCTTTTGCAGTCTGGCCTATATGTGGCTCCAGGCACCTACCATTGTTCTGGAGATTTGGGATGGACTATAAATAGTGACATTACCAGTGACATACATATTCTTTGGATGGCACAATGGTGCAGCGGTAGAGTTGCTGCCTTACGGCGTCAGTCTGAAGAAGGGTCTCCACAGCGAAATGTCACCCATTCCTTCTCTCCAGAGATGCTGCCTGTCCCGCTGAGTTACTCCAGCTTTTTGTGTCTATTTTCTGTAAATTGTCCCCAGTGTGTCACTGGTCGGCACAGACTCGGTGGGCTGAAGGGCTTGTTTCCATGCTGTATCTCTAAAGACAAAGTCTTCGAATGAATAAATTATTTGCATTTTATTTTAATCATTAAAAATTTGTAAACCTTCTTTCGGAGTTTTTTTTTACTGAGCATGTAAAGTGGTGTAGCGGTAGAACTACTGCCTTACAGTGCTGGAGACCTGGGTTCGATCCTGACTACGGGTGCTGTCTGTATGGAGGTTGTACGCTCTCCCCGTGACCTGCATGGGTTTTCTCCTAGATCTTCGGTTTCCTCCCACACTCCAAAGACATACAGCTTTGTAGTAATTGGCTTGGTGTAAATGTAAAATTGTCCCTAGTGTGTATAGGGTAGTTTTAATGTGTGATGATCATAGGTGGTGTGGCCTTTTTCCGTGCTGTATCTCTAAACTAAACTAAAGAAATCTTATGGACCTAAATACCCATCCATTATGTCATCCTATAAGATTCTAATTCAGAGGTGTTATGAAGAATGGGGCAACCAACTGAAGAAAATATTCATGTTATGATGGATGTTCTCTGTACCATTCCAAGATGGTCTCTCATTTTTTTCATTTGCAGCTCCATAAGACTTTGTTCGGCTGCATTTGGAATATTGCAAGTAGTTCTGACAGCTCCATTACAGGAATGATGTGGAAGTTTTGGAGAGGATGCAGAGGAGGTTTACCAGAATGCTGCCAGGATCTGAGGGTTTCAGCTACAGGGAGAGGTTAGATAAACTTGGATTGTTTTCTCTGGATCGTCAAGGGTTGAAGGGAGACTTGATAGAAGTACATCATATTATGAGAGGCATAGATATGGTAGACAGTCAGAACCTTCTTCCCAAGGTGTACATGTCCAGCATTGGAGGGCATGGCTATAAGGTGAGAGGGGGAAAGTTAAATGGTGCGCGAGGCAAGTTTTTTATTTAGAGAGTGATGGGGCCTGGTACACATTGCCAGGGGTGGTGGTGGAGGAAGATACAATAGATGTGTTTAATAGGCTATTAGATAGGCACACGGAGGTGCAGGGAATGGAAGGGTATGGATTATGTACATGCAGATGAGATCAGTTTAACTTGGCATCCCGTTTGGCACAAACATTTTGGGCTGAAGGGCCTGTTCCTGTGCTGTATTGTTCTATGTTCTACGTTTTATGCTCTGTGTTAATCTGGTATTTAGTTTGGGTTAGAGATACAGTATGGAAAGAGACCCCTCGGCCAACAGTGTCCACATTGACCATCAATCACCGGTTCACACTAGTTCTATTACATTTTTGCATCATTGGGGGCAATTTACAGAGGCCAATTAACCTACAAACCTGCATATCTCTGGGATGTTAGAGGAAACCGGAGCACCCAAAGGAAACCCACGCGGTCACAGAGAGAACGAGCAAACTCCACATACGATACGATACGATACGATACGATAGAACTTTGCTTATCCCCAGAAGAAAATTAAGCTAGTACAGTCAAAAAACACAAAAACATGAAACGTGAAATTAAAGTGACGAGTGGTAAAGATTCGGGAGGGGAGGGGAGAGGGGAGTCAGTCTACCCCAGCGTACAACATCAGACAACATACAAAGTCAGGATCCAGCCAAGGTCTTTGGCACTGTGAGGCAGCAGCTCTACCAATGCCGTTCTGCCGCCCTCCTGTTGGAGAAGGAAGTGATTAACGGTTCCTGCTCAAGGGTTCTCACCCATTTTAAACCAACTACAACAATAAACATCTGAGCAGGGTGTGCATGTAGGTTGTAGGAATTGGCAAAGTGAGCAGAATAGGTTTTATGGTTGCAGTGTGAATGAGTTCATGCTTGAATTCCCTCCGATGGGCTTCAATCCTGTAAAAATAAAATTGCTTCTTAAATCAGTCGGTTTCCTCATGGTGATCATTTTTTAGCTGATTTTGGTGCTTACTTAAACTCTGAGAGTCTGTGTAAATGGAGTATTAATGTTACTGACAAACTACCAACATTCTCTTTGTATCTTGGTTCCTCTTCTCTTCACACACAAGCTTAACATTCTTTTAGTTTAGTTTAGTTTATAGATACAGTGCAGAAACAGGCCCTTCAGCCCGCCATGTCCTCACCGACCAGCGACCACCCCGTACACTCGCACTATCCTACACATTAGGGACAATTTACAATCTTTACCGAAGCCAATTAACCCACAAGCCTGTACGTCTTTGGAGTGTGAGAGGAAACCGGAGCGCCCGGGAAAAACCCATGCGATCATGGGGGGAACTTATAAACTCCACATAGACAGCACCTGTGGTCAGGATCGAACCTTATTGAAAGTTTAACCATTGGTAATCAATTATAGTTTTCAGAGTCTTTGCAGGCAGCAGGGGCATTAATAAGCACATTGTGCCTATCGTGGATCTATGAAGAAGGGTCTCGACCAGAAACATCACCCATTCCTTCTTTCCTGAGATGCTGCCTGACCTGCTGAGTTACTCCAGCATTTTGTGAATAAATACCTTCGATTTGTACCAGCATCTGCAGTTATTTTCTTATATTTAAAGGAGGTGTTCAGTAGTAGTTAAATTTAAATCCTTCTGACTTTACTTTAGACTTAAGAGATACAATGTGGAAACAAGCCATTCGGCACTCCAAGTCTACGCTGACCAATGTACACTAGCACTATCCTACACACTAGGGTGAATTTACAATTCTTATCAGAGCCAATTAACCTACAAACCTGTACGTCTTTGGAGTGTGGGAGGAAACCGGAGCACCCGGAGAAAATCCACATGGTCACAGGGAGACTGTACAAATTCTTTACAGACAGCACGTGTAGTCAGGATCAAACCCGGGTCTTTGGCGCTGTGAGGCAGAAACTCTACTGTTGTGCCACTGTGCCGCACACCACTGAATGCCTTCAAATAAATATTTATCACAAAATGCAACATATCCATATAAAAAATACATTAATGACATTAACTAGCATTTCTCGCAGCAAAATTAGTTTGCATTATTTTCAGCAATGTAAGTTAATTAATGATTCCATGTGTTTGATAGCAGAAGAACAAAACGGTGCATAACTTGCTGAGGAACTTCAAACGAAATGTTAAAGTTATTAAAACACAAATCCTTCTCCAGTTAGTGGAAGGTGAATGTTTGCTAAGGCCACCTCCACCTCAAAGAGAAAGACTGGCCCATATGATGGTAATTCAAAACCCCAAAACTGTATCTTTAATGTCAGCTCAGCATGGAGCTTCATCTGTACTTCAAAGGAAAGGTTTGCTGATTGGAAAGACTGGTCAGTATATGCATGGCATGTAGACTGATCACTACATACTGGACATGTAGACAGGTCTGTATATGCAGGGCATGTTGACTGGTCAGAATATACAGGGCATGAACACTGGTCAGTATATGCAGGACATGTTGACTGGTCAGAACATACTGGACATGTAGACTGGTCAGTATACTTGGGTATATATAGGGTAATCGTATGGGAGGGGCAACCTTATCTTACCCACTGTAATCATGAAATAGTCACAATCTACGAGCATTGCCCACACCGCTCCTGTTGTCCCTTCTCTGTTTTTGCTCAATTGCAATGGCTAATCTGCATTGATAACAGCAGCTTCAGTGCCTTCATCCATGTCACGTAACTACAATTCTCTCTTGAAACCTCTCTTTCCTTCTTTAAGCTGCTTGTTAAAACCTATATCTTTTATATGGTTTTGAACATTTACTCCGATATCTCCTCATGTTGCCCGGTGTTTCATTGTTTAGATACTGCTCCAGAGAAGCATCCTGGCACAGTTTTCTTCATCAAAGTTCAAACGTTCTTTTTGAGGCTGAGAAAGGCTTCTGTTCCTCTGGGACCCGGGGCAGTTGCTGAGCTGGGAACTCTATCACCCTTCATTTCTGTTTGACGCTGCCACAGCTTGGTGCCAAATGTGTTGCTGCTAAATTAGCTCACTTCACCAAATGCTCATTTAAACGCTAATGTTGACCATCCCCCTATCCCAACCCCCTCTCCTTCGATCATCCATACATCACATCTATGTTATCCCACTTTTGCATCCTACAATTTACAGAAGCCAATTAACTGACATGTCTTTTGAATGTTGGGGGAAACACGAGCATCTGGTGAAAATCAACGCGGTCACAGGGAGAACGTGAAAACTCCATTCGGATAGCACCCATAGTTAGGATTGAACTCGGGTATTTGGCACTGTGGTGCTGCAGCTCTATGGTTAAGAAATGCTCATTTGTGCCATCGTTGTTGTGAATAGAGAAATGCTCATTTGTCAATAATCAGAATAATTACCATCTATAAATCCAGATATCAAGAGGCACTAATTGAACAGTCCTCGTCAACCAACTTGGGAAACAACTATTCATAGTGTTTTGTGCAAATTATTTGCTACCTCAGTTATGAATCGTTTCTGTAACAGCCAGTACTATCTGTGCTGCACCTATCAGCAAGGATATTGCTATCCTCGGTGGTTGGTTCTTTACAGGCAGTGAGTACACTTAAAGGCGAGGTCCTTTGTCAGTAAAAGAGGTGGGAGTAATTTGACGAGTGAAAGTGAGTTGCAATTCTTAGAACATTGATTGAATCTCTAGTGGAGAGTCTAAGACCAGAGGGCACAGCCTCAGAATAAAAGGACGTACCTTCAGAAAGGAGATGAGGAGGAATTTCTTTAGACAGAGGTGGTGAATCTGTGGAATTCATTCCCACAGGCGGTTGTGGAGGCCAAGTCAAGGGGTATTTTTAAGGCAGAGGTTGACACATTCTTGATTAGTATGGGAGTCAAGGGTTATGGAGAGAAGGCAGCAGAATGGGGTTGAGAAGGAAAGATAGATCAGCCATGATTGAATGGCAGAGTAGTCTCGATGGGCTGAATGGCCTAATTCTGCTCCTATGATTGTGAACTCTGGAGAGCAATTGATTTAGGTGACTAGATATATGGGGTAGTGGAGCGTGATGAAATACAGAGGAGACTGCAACTTTACTACAGATGCTCTAGGCTCAATTTCATTTGGACCCCATCACAACTTCCTCGTCGATCTTGAGCCAGATGTGGACCAACATTTTCCTCAATGGAAAATGTGGATACGTGTGAGGTTATCCACTTTGGTGGTAAGAATAGGAAGGCAGAGTATTATCTGAATGGTGTCAAGTTAGGAAAAGGGGACGTACAACAAGATCTGGGTGTCCTAGTGCATCAGTCACTGAAAGGAAGCATGCAGGTACAGCAGGCAGTGAAGAAAGCCAATGGAATGTTGGCCTTCATAACAAGAGGAGTTGAGTATAGGAGCAAAGAGGTCCTTCTGCAGTTGTACAGGGCCCTAGTGAGACCGCACCTGGAGTACTGTGTGCAGTTTTGGTCTCCAAATTTGAGGAAGGATATTCTCTTTAAGAATAAGGGGTGGGCCTTTTAGAATGGAGATGAGGAAAAACTTTTTCAGTCAGAGAGTTGTGAATCTGTGGAATTTTCTGCCTCAGAAGGCAGTGGAGGCAAATTCTCTGAATGCATTCAAGAGAGAGCTAGATAGAGCTGTTAAGGTTAGCGGAGTCAGGGGGTATGGGGAGAAGGCAGGAACGGGGTACTGATTGAGAATGATCAGCCATGATCACATTGAATGGCGGTGCTGGCTCGAAGGGCCGAATGGCCTACTCCTGCCTATTGAAAAGCTCCAGTCATTGACTTATGCAGGATCCTGAACTACATCAGAAGCCTTTCAATTAAGTTAAGGTTTAGGTTTATTTTTGGTCCTGTGTACCGAGGTACAGTGGAAAGCTTTCTTTTGCTTGCTTTCCATCAAATCAGATAAACAATACAAAGAAGCCTAACTCAAGTATAATAGGTAGAACCAAGGGAAAAATGCAATGTGTAGAATATAGTCTCACCATTATAGAAATGGTGATAGATTTACAGGTAGAAATAAAATCTAAAGAGTAGGTCAACGGTATGGTGTGATACACTCTGGGACGAGCACGCAAAGAGTTGCCACACGCTGACGCCATTTTGTTTATATATTAATTGGATGCCTGTATGCATGAATCTATTGGATCACTCTTATCTTAAATCTTACAGAGATGTATAAAATCATGAGAGGAATAGATTGGGTAGACACAAAGTCTTTTGCCCAAAGTAGAGGAATTAAGGTGAAGGGGAAATTATTTATAGGAATCTGAGGGGAACTTTTTTACACAAAGGGTGGTGGATGCATGGAACGAGCTGCCGGAGGAGATAGTTGAGGCAGGGACTATCGCAACATTTCAGAAGCAATTAGACAGGTACATGGATAGCGCAGGTTTCGAGGGATATGGGCCAAACATAGACAAGGGGAACTAATGTAGATGAGACGCGTTGGTTGGTGTGGGCAAGCATCCATCTGTGGAAATATTTAAGGTTAATATCAGAAATGATTGAAATTTGCATGGGTAAGCAAATCATCAACACAGTTGATAAAAGATGTGTAATATTCAAGTCAAGTCAAGTCAAATCAAATTTATTTGCCACATACACATACTCGATGTGCAGTGAAATGAAAGTGGCAATGCCTGCGGGTTGTGCACAAAAAGAATTACAGTTACAGCATATAAATAAAGTTAATAAGTTACTAAACATAGCACAAAAAGTGTCGACAAAAATTTAGTCTCTGGGGTTATAAAAGTTGACAGTCCTGATGGCCTGTGGGAAGAAGCTCCGTCTCATCCTCTCCGTTTTCACAGCGTGACAGCGGAGACGTTTGCCTGATCGTAGCGGCTGGAACAGTCCGTTGCTGGGGTGGCAGGGGTCCCTCATGATCTTGCTTGCTCTGGATCTGCACCTCCTGATGTATAGGTCCTGCAGGGGGACGAGTGTAGTTCCCATGGTGCGTTCTGCCGAACGCACTACTCTCTGCAGGGCCATCCTGTCCTGGGCAGAGCTATTGGGGACTAAAGAGATATGGCGAAAGGATCCAAGAATCCTCTGGAATTCTCTGCCACAAAAGGCAGTGGAGGCCAATTCACTGGATGTTTTTGAGAGAGAGTTAGATTTAGCTTCTCGGGCTAAAGGGATCAAGGGATATGGAGAAAAAGCAGGAACGGGGTACTGATTTTGAATGTTCATATTGAATGGTGGTGCTGGCTGGAAGGGCCGAATGGCCTACTCCTGCACCTATTTTCTATGTTTCCATGTTTCTATGAATCAGCTGACACAGAAAATCAGCTCCATTTTTTACCAAATGCAGGAACAGGCTGAATGACATACCCTACTCCCCTGCTTTGATGCTTTCGATCTTATAAAGGATTTATTTCTATCATTTTTTTTCTAGAAGTAGATCAAATATTCCCTATGAATATAATCAGAATGCCAGCAAGTTTCTGATAAAATTTCATTGAACCAACTGAAATACTGCAAACTATTTTTTTACATCCAAAATATGATGAATGCTTCCTTCCATGAAGCTGGTGACAGACAAATGAAGACAAACACTTCAGAAATTGTTTGGTTCATTGGTGCAGGGAGGCACAGTGGCACAGCAGTAGAATTGCTGCCTTACAACGCCAGAGACAAGGGTTCGATCCTGACTATGGGCACATCCTGTACAGAGTATGTGCATTCGCCCTGTGACTGCGTGGGGTTTCTCCGTTTGCTCCGGTTTCCTCCCACATCCCAAGGATTTGCTGGATTGTATGTTAATTGGCTTTGGTAGAGTGTAAAATAGTACTGGTGTAGGGGGTGATTGTTGGGCAGTGCGTATTCCATGGGCCAAATGGCCTGTTTCCATGCCTATTTCTAAAACTAAAAATAAAATTAAGCACGATCTGATCATGTTTTAATTGATCCAATGCACTAGTTTAGTTTAGTTTAATTTAGAGTTACAGCGTGGAAACAGACCCTTCGGCCCATCAAGTCTACGCTGACCAGCGATCACCCCATGCACTAGCAGTATCCTACACACTTGGGACAATTTACAATTTTTACCGAAGCCAATTAACCTACAAATCTGTATGTCTTTAGAGTGTGGGAGGAAACTGGAGCATGTAGCGAAACCCACACAATCCCGGGAGAACGTACAAACTCCGTGCAGATGGTACCCATAGTAAGGATTCAACCTGGGTCTCTGGCGCAAATCTACCGCTGTGCTACCGTGCTATAAATTTCATTTAACCGACTGAAATACTGCAAACTATTTATAATATTTCACATTGACAGAAACCACAGTAAGTTGATAAGAATAAAGATTAAATAATGGAAAATAAAATCATATTGATTTTATGTGGTAAAGTGCAGGGGTATAAATTTAGCCACTGTACCACGTCAAATGCATAAAACAAGCCCAGTAACCGATGAGAAGCAGTGGCGTGTTCTGCATGGGTGTTCAGGTCATCGTTCAAATTGGTTTGGGGTCCTTCTCAAGGTTGTCCGTAAGGAGCACATGCCTCATTCCAACTTTGAAATGAGGCCCCCTTGAGTATTTCTGATCTGGGTTCCTGAATTTAGTTGGACGCATAGATCTTGGGTGGTCTAATTGTAGGCCACTAAAGAGCCCAATGATTTGAGAACTGTCATATATTTCAAAGTTGGAACAAGCAGATTTGTTCCTTTGAGCTGCTCAAAACGACTTTGCGCAGTTGTTTGGCATTATTTGTCCTTCCCACAATGTTTGTGTCAATTGCAGCAGGATCCGGTTATTAACAATTGCAAAGTGTGACGATTTCCGAAGCAAAAACTTTAGTAAATCCACGCACTTGGCAAAGAAAGCCAGCGATCAGGTTTGTCCAAAAGCATATTTCTTTTAAAACATAAAACTGTTTGGTTTTGGTTGCCTTTCAGTAATTTTCTTGGAGCATCGCTCCCTTCAGTTACTGAAGTTGTTTGTTGCAATCATTTCTACCACAATGTTTATGTTCTGCTGAAAGACGGATATATAACATAACATTTGATATTCTGATTGAAGGTATTTATTTCGCAAAATGCTGGAGTAACTCAGCAGGTCAGGCAACATCTCAGGAGAAAAGGAATGGGTGACGTTTTGGGTCGAGACCCTTTTTCAGACTTTGATATTCTGAAACTAACTGCATAATTGTTCAATGCATCTGCAACAGATACCACTGTTTTGACAGGATTACTAATTTTGGGTGAACACCTTTTCCTTAGTAACTGAAAGGAATGTGTTAGAAGCAAAAATAATGGCTCATTGAACATAGTGATGGCAATAATTTTTACATTTATGATACCACAATACTATAAACAACTGACAAGAATGCTTTTGTTTTTAATGTTTATAATCTGATTTCAAGTGCAAGAATATGCCTACGACATATTATTTGTACATACTATGACATTTGACATAATATTTCATCAGTTACATAGTTGAATTTAAAAAAAAAAACTTCCATGTAGTTAGTGCTTCATTATTAATCTATGCTAACTGCATGGAGTCACAGAGTCGTACAGATCAGAAACTGATCCTTCAGCCGATCATGTCCATGCTGACCTTTATGCCCATCTTCTCTTAACTCATTTGACAATTATCAGCTCGTGCCATATAACAGCCTATATAAATGTCTGCCTAAATGCCTCTTAAGTATAATAATTTGATTTGATTTCACCACCCCCTCTGCCAAAGTATTCCAGATAACAACCATTCTCAATATTAAAAAAATCACCTGTCAGATACCATTTAAAACTTACTTATCTCAACTTACTTTCATGTCCACTTGGGAGAAGATTTTGACTGTTCACTTTACCTATGCCACTGATAATCTGATATACTTCTATCAAGTCACCCCTTCCTTCACTCTGGGGAGATCAAGCCCAGGCTATCCACTCTCTCCCCGTAACTAAAGTCCTTCAATCCAGGCACCATCCTGATGAATCTGCTGTGTACACTTGACAGCAAAATTATATCATAGAGTCATAGAATCATAGAGACATACACATTGGAAAGAAGCCATTTAGTCCAATTTGTCCATGCCGAACAAGATGGCCTATCAAAGCTCGTCCTGTTTGCTAATGTTTGGTCCACATCCCTCTAAACCTTTCCTATCCATGTACTCATCGAAATGGCTTGTAAAGTTGTTATTGTATCTGCCTCAACTACTTCCTCTGGCATCTTGTTCCTTATGCATACCACGCTCTGTGTGAAAACGTTGCTGTTCAGTTCCCTATTAAATCTTTCCCCTCTCACCTTAAACCTATGTCGTACAACTCTTGATTCCCCAGTCTTGGGGAAAACGACCCTCTGCATTCATCCTATCTATTGCCCTTTCATTCCAATAGTATTATGGCCAGAACACCACAGAATATTTCACGTGTGGCCTAACCAGTGTTCTGTTTACCACATCACATCCCAATTCTTACAGTTTATTCTCTGACCATTTAAGGAAAGCATGCCATATGAATTCTTCACCAACTTACATTGCCATTTTCGGGGAACTGCTGACTTGGACTTATCTCTCTGTTCATCAACATTCCTTGGTGCCTTGCCATTTACTGTTTGTCTTATTCCTATTTTTCTCTCCAAAATGCAATACCTGGCATTTGTCAGGATTAAATTCCATCTGATCTTATAGAGGTGTACAAAACCATGAGAGGAATAGATTGGGTAAACACACAGAGTCGTTTGCCCAGAGTAGAGGAATCAAGAACCAGAGAACATAGGTTTAAGGTGAAGGGGGAAAGATTCAAAGGGAACTTAAAAGGCAACCTTTTACATAAAGGGTAGTGGGTGTATGGAACAAGCTGCTGGAGGAGGTACTTGAGGCAGATACTATAGCAATGTTTAAGAAACATTTAGACAGGTACATGGATAGGGTAGGTTTAGAGGGATATGGGCCAAAAATGGGCCGGTGGGACTAGTTTAGATAGGGCATGCTATTTGGGCTGGGCAAGATTGGCCAAAGGGCCTGTTTCACCGCTGTATGACTCGATGACTCTATGACTGTGAACACTTCGTCCGACCTTCCATCTGATCTAAGTCCTGCTGAAGCCTTAGACAACCTTCCTCACTATCTGCAACATCAATAGTCCCAGGATAGAACCAAAGGAATGCTCTTCTGTTTCACACGACATCTTTGGGTGAGACATTAAACTGATTCCTATCTGATGTTTAGGTAACTATCAAAGATGCCACTGTACTACTTAAACATAACCTTCAGTATCCCATCCATATTTATTTCTCAACCAAAATGAACAAACAGTTTATCTGGTCGTTACCACTTTGTTGTTTGTGGAAGTTTACTGTGCATAAATTGTACATTTTTTACATTTTAATGGTAATTACATTTCTTAAATTTTCCTTTACCGGCAGATCACATTGAGACACTCAGCGCTATTTAAAATGCAAGTTTTAAAAAAAAACTTGGTCACATCTAAGGCTGATTTGAATCAATCCTGTATAATGAATTCCAGTCTTGCAGTTCGGGGAAACGTTAGATGCTATGAATTACTAATGTTCATTATTGTAAATTTTGTCTTCCATCAATTTAAACAATGCAAAGTAAACTAATTTTAACAATTTTTAACAGATGCTTCGCAAAAATGTTCATGTACTGAAATTGTCTTCCTGTATTGGACCCTGTGGCAATAGGTTAAAATCAACTTTATTTACACTGCAATTTTCCCGTGGACATCAGTGACATGGAGTTATTCCACTGTCAAGAATGTAATGTAATTTCTGCCTTTTTATTCAATTTGATGGGTGAAGATTTACTTTCTTTTGAAGATATACTGATAATATTTCATTCCAAAGAGCAAATCAAGAATCCCTACACCACTGTTTCAGAAAAGGTTAATGTAGAAATAATGATTAGATAATAACAGGTCGGCAGAGTGGCGCAGCGGTAGAGTTGCTGCCTTACAACGCCAGAGACCAGGATTCGATCCTGCCTACGGGTGCTGTTTGTACAGAGTTTGAATGTTCGCCCTGTGACTGTGTGGGTTTTCTCCAGGCGATTTAAAAAAGATTTTTAGATATTAAAGATACAGTGTGGAAACAGGCCTTTCAGCCCACCGAGTCCACGCCAACCTGCGATCACCCTGTACACTAGCATTATCCGACACGCGAGGGACAATTTATAATTTTACAGAAGCCAATTAACCTACAAACCTGTACATTTTTTGGAGTGTAGGAGGAAACCAGAGCACCCGGAGAAAATCCACATGGTCACAGGGAGATCATACAAATTCCCTACAGACAGCACCCATAGTCAGGATCGAACCCGGGTCTCTGATGCTGCAAGGCAGCAACTCTACCGCTGTGCCGCTGTGCTGCCTCTTGTGCCACACTGTGCTCCAGTTTCCTTCCACACTCCAAAGACATACAGGTTTGCAGGTTAATTGGATTCAGTAAAATTGTAAGTTGCCCCTAGTGTGTAAGATTGCACTAGTGTACGGGGTGATTGCTGCTCGCTGTGGACTTGGTGGGCCAAAGGGTCTGTTTCTGTGCTGTATCTCTAAAATCAAAAGTCCAAAATTAATGCTTAAAGTCCAATGAAGGATAAAACAATTTAAAGAAGCTCATGTAATTTAACGAAAATTATGAGAGAAAAATTATGAAAATCATGAAAGAATGAGCTCAGGTCCTAAATGTGTTGCTGAAGAAGATATCTGTAATATTCAAAATGAAGACTGAGGATCTTGAGGTACTTTGATATTAAGGAATGGCCTTGAGGCCCTGGAGCCTTAAATGCGCGTAGTATAAAAAATAAAGTGGATGAGCTTGAGGCTCAGTTAGTCATGGGCAAGTATGATGTTGTAGGGATCACTGAGACATGGCTACAAGAGGACCAGGGCTGGGAACTGAATATTCAGGGGTACACAACGTATAGAAAAGACAGACAGGTGGGCAGAGGGGGTGGGGTTGCTCTGATGGTAAGGAATGATATTCATTCCCTTTCAAGGGGTGACATAGAATCAGGAGATGTTGAATCAGTATGGATAGAAATGAGAAATTGTAAGGGTAAAAAGACCCTAATGGGAGTTATCTATAGGCCCCCAAACAGTAGCCTCGACTTAGGGTGCAAGTTAAATCAGGAGATAAAATTGGCGTGTCAAAAATGTAATGCTACGGTGGTTATGGGAGATTTCAACATGCAGGTAGACTGGGAAAATCAGGTTGGAAATGGACCCCAGGAAAGAGAGTTTGTAGAGTGCCTTCGAGATGGATTCTTAGAACAGCTTGTACTGGAGCCTACCAGGGAGAAGGCAATTCTGGATTTAGTGTTGTGTAATGATCCTGATCTGATAAGGGGACTAGAGGTAAAAGAGCCATTAGGAGGCAGTGATCACAACATGATAAGTTTTACTCTGCAAATGGAAAGGCAGAAGGGAAAATCGGAAGTGTCGGTATTACAGTATAGCAAAGGGGATTACAGAGGCATGAGGCGGGAGCTGGCCAAAATTGATTGGAAGGAGGCCCTAGCAGGGAAGACGGTAGAACAGCAATGGCAGGTATTCCTGGGAATAATGCAGAGGTTGCAGGATCAATTTATTCCAAAGAGGTGGAAAGACTCTAAGGGGAGTAAGAGACACCTGTGGCTGACAAGGGAAGTCAGGGACAGCATAAAAATTAAGGAGAGGAAGTATAACATAGCAAAGAAGAGTGGGAAGACAGAGGATTGGGACTCTTTTAAAGAGCAACAAAAGTTAACTAAAAAGGCAATACGAGGAGAAAAGATGAGGTACGAGGGTAAACTAGCCAATAATATAAAGGAGGATAGCAAAAGTTTTTTTAGGTACGTGAAGAGGAAAAAAATAGTCAAGGCAAATGTGGGTCCCTTGAAGACAGAAGCAGGGGAATTTATTATGGGGAACAAAGAAATGGCAGACGAGTTAAACCGTTACTTTGGATCTGTCTTCACTGAGGAAGATACACACAATCTCCCAAATGTTCTATGGGCTGGAGAACCTAGGGTGATGGAGGAACTGAAGGAAATCCACATTAGGCAGGAAATGGTTTTGGGTAGACTGATGGGACTGAAGGCTGATAAATCCCCAGGGCCTGATGGTCTGCATCCCAGAGTACTTAAGGAGGTGGCTCTAGAAATAGTGGAAGCATTGGAGATCATTTTTCAATGTTCTATAGATTCAGGATCAGTTCCTGTGGATTGGAGAATAGCAAATGTTATCCCACTTTTTAAGAAAGGAGGGAGAGAGAAAACGGGTAATTATAGACCAGTTAGTCTGACATCAGTGGTGGGGAAAATGCTGGAGTCAATTATAAAAGACGAAATTGCTGAGCATTTGGATAGCAGTAACGGGATCGTTCCGAGTCAGCATGGATTTACGAAGGGGAAATCATGCTTGACAAATCTACTGGAATTTTTTGAGGATGTAACTAGGAAAATTGACAAGGGAGAGTCAGTGGATGTGGTGTACCTCGACTTTCAGAAAGCCTTCGACAAGGTCCCACATAGGAGATTAGTGGGCAAAATTAGGGCACATGGTATTGGGGGTAGGGTACTGACATGGATAGAAAATTGGTTAACAGACAGAAAGCAAAGAGTGGGGATAAATGGGTCCCTTTCGGAATGGCAGGCAGTGACCAGTGGGGTACCGCAAGGTTCGGTGCTGGGACCCCAGCTATTTACGATATACATTAATGACTTAGACGAAGGGATTAAAAGTACCATTAGCAAATTTGCAGATGATACTAAGTTGGGGGGTAGTGTGAATTGTGAGGAAGATGCAATAAGGCTGCAGGGTGACCTGGACAGGTTGTGTGAGTGGGCGGATACATGGCAGATGCAGTTTAATGTAGATAAGTGTGAGGTTATTCACTTTGGAAGTAAGAATAGAAAGGCAGATTATTATCTGAATGGTGTCAAGTTAGGAGGAGGGGGAGTTCAACGAGATCTGGGTGTCCTAGTGCATCAGTCAATGAAAGGAAGCATGCAGGTTCAGCAGGCAGTGAAGAAAGCCAATGGAATGTTGGCCTTCGTAACAAGAGGAGTTGAGTATAGGAGCAAAGAGGTCCTTCTACAGTTGTACCGGGCCCTGGTGAGACCGCACCTGGAGTACTGTGTGCAGTTTTGGTCTCCAAATTTGAGGAAGGATGTTCTTGCTATGGAGGGCGTGCAGCGTAGGTTCACTAGATTAATTCCCGGAATGGCGGGACTGTCGTATGTTGAAAGGCTGGAGCGATTGGGCTTGTATACACTGGAATTTAGAAGGATGAGGGGGGATCTTATTGAAACATATAAGATAATTAGGGGATTGGACACATTAGAGGCGGATAACATGTTCCCAATGTTGGGGGAGTCCAGAACAAGGGGCCACAGTTTGAGAATAAGGGGTAGGCCATTTAGAACGGAGATGAGGAAGAACTTTTTCAGTCAGAGGGTGGTGAAGGTGTGGAATTCTCTGCCTCAGAAGGCAGTGGAGGCCAGTTCGTTGGATGCTTTCAAGAGAGAGCTGGATAGAGCTCTTAAGGATAGCGGAGTGAGGAGGTATGGGGAGAAGGCAGGAACGGGGTACTGATTGATAGTGATCAGCCATGATCGCATTGAATGGCGGTGCTGGCTCGAAGGGCTGAATGGCCTACTCCTGCACCTATTGTCTATTGTCTATTGTCTATTGAGCCACGTTTGATATTTCGGGAGACAGACCTTTCCAATTCCCTGTGTCTCTTAACAGCTTTGTCTAACATGGTGGCTTAGAGGTAGAGTTGCTGCCTTACAGTTCCAGCCACCCAGGTTCGATCCTGACTGTGGGTGCCTTCTATAAGGAGTTTGTACATTCTCCTCATGGGGGGTTTTCCCAGGTGCTCCGGTTTCCTCCCACACTCCAAAGGCATATAGGTTTTTGTAGGTTAATTGGCTTCTGTAAAAAAAATTGTAGATTGTCCCTAGTGTACGGGGATTGCAGGACGGTGTGGATTTGGTGGGCTGAAGGGCCTGTTTCCACACTGTATCGCTAAACTAAACACGCCCTTGCTGGTCTCAGAATTAAAATTTACATATTATCTGGTTTCAATGGCTGTTTGCAAAAGAGAGTTACTAATTTATATACCATCCCCTTGTAGACAATTTCATAACTTCTCACCTGTTTTGTATTCCCCCAACCAGATAGTTTATTTTATTGGCTATTTCAGCTTCCCTTAATGTCTTGAAACAAATGAATCACACTCTCCATCTGGTGTTGCTCAATCATCCTTGTATCAATCCTCACCCTAATTCCCCTTTATCATGAAGTGAGTGCATTCACAGGCCTTATCTTGATCTGAAACATAATATTCAATCCCCCTCCCCACCCCCAACACAAACACGCACACACATCCCCAACCCCAACCCCAACTTACTGTGAGTAACGTCACAGAAATGGTCCTGGACAATAAGTCCCCCAGTTTACAGGTAATATATGCCCTACCAATTAACAAATTTCTCTCTGAATAATCAGTCAGGAGAAATAATGTCGGAAGAAGAGTCCCAACCCGAAACACCATGGTCAAGCCCTGTCAGTAGGAAGAGAAACAGAGTTAATGTTTCAGGACACACTGTGCTGGAATAACTCTGGATCCCTGGAGAACTGACCCAAAACGTCACCCATCTATGAACTCCAGAGATGCTGCCTGACCTGTTGAGTTCTTCCAGCACTTTGTGTCCTTTTGTTTATTAAATGGCATCTGCAGTTCCCTGTTTCTACTTAATGTTTCAGGTCTGATGAAGGTTCTTTGACTTGAAAGGGTAACTTTGTTTCTCTTCCCACAGATGTAGCCTGACCTGCTGAGCATTTTCCTCCAGTTTTTACTTTTAGTTTGATTACTCCCAGTACATGTGTACTGACAGGGGATGTTGATTGTTTCCAATTCTTGTGAAAAAAATGTTGTATTGCTGAAGATTAATGTTAACCTTATCAGTGTTTGGCTGTAATTTCAGTTGAATATATCGCCATTAATTTGCCATGACAAAAAACAAAGTGCTCAAGCAACAAAGAGAGGGGAAGTGGCAAGAACGATTGGATAAACATTTCTCCAGAAGCAATGACCCAGGACAGTGCTGATAGACACCATTACTGGAAAAGAAATTCTGCTACCATTGCAGCCTAGATTCGTGCCTGATTGGCAAACAACAACCCAGACAAACCGACTGACACCAGGGCTGAAAGGCAGAAAAGAATGGGTCCCAGTCCCACAAAGGAAACAATAGGAAACAGGAGGTGAGAGGTAGCCCGTTTAAAACACGTTTCCACTTAACTAGCCTTTTCATGGCATGAGATGCATGCAAACTGAATTGAGTGAGGATAAATGAACAAGAAATGACAGTAAATTGAGTTGTTGCAGGTGGAATCTGTCAAGGTCTATGCCTTATGCAGGAAACGTGAAAAACAGAAATAAAAGCTTTCAGTCAAATTAGAAGCAAGAATAAAGTTAAAACTATGTGTAGGAAGGAACTGCAGATGCTAGTTTATACTGAAGATAGACACCAAGAGCTGGAGTAACTCCCGGGGTCAGGCAGCATCTCTGGAGAAAAAGAAAGGTATAAAGTAAAAGCTAATTTGATTGCATGCAACAATGTTTATTCAATGACAGCAAAGGTGATTCGATAGTAGGTTTAAGGTTCTCTTCTTTTTGAACAAAACTCAGAAGCAGAAATTTTGTTGTGATTTTCCTCTTCGCTGTCATGAGAAAGTTCTAACTGGTCCCAGGATCAACTCAACCAGCAGAGAGCAGAAAAAACCCAGCATCATTCGTTTGGAATGACATCAGAGCCCAGGGCTGATTTCAACTTTAACAGTTTAGGCAAATTGGACTATCTCCAAGGGAGAGCATCTTACAGTTATAAATTGAATATAATATGTGTCATCTTTTTAGAATCATATTTTTTCTGCTGAAAAAGACTCTGTAGCAGTGTATGACAATGTCCTAACTCCAAATAGCTCAATTGTTTTTCTTCATGTTGAAGCCTAAACAGTGCACACTTGGAGGCTGATCAACTATGCAAAGCAATCCTATTCTCATCCAATATTCACAAACATACAATGTTCACCAGGCCATGGCACTGAGGTCAATTGTAACGAAGAGACATGTGAAACTGCAGCTGCTGGAATCTTGAGCAAAAACAAAGATTTGGAGGAACTCAGCGGGTCAGGCTTGTTCTTCTTGGCAGAGGGAATGGGAGATGGTTTTGGGGCAGCTTAGATCGGTAACTGCAGCTTATTTTGTTGAGGGCACACACTGCTATAACAGGTAATGGAGAGACTGGACATTTAGGATGGAGGGCCAGTCATACTGAATGATGTCCGAGGGTTGTTAGAGCTACACTCCTCCAGCACATATTAGGCAGGGTCTTGACCCGAAATGTCATCCAGAGATGCTGCCTGACCTGCTGAATTACGTCAGCACTTTGTGTCCTTTTAGGAAAATCTAGTGTCTTCACTCAATGGGGAGAGGTCACAGGAAACTCTGGCACCTGATACATGCTGAGAGTACTGAACGAGTTCAGTGAATGTTTCTCATTGGAAGAAAATCTGAATAGGACTTCACCTTTTCATCTTGGAGGCAAACCAATATATTCAAGGTTGTGAGTTTAGAGATGCAGCACGGAAGCCTTTCGTTCCACCGAGTCTTCGCCGATCAATGATCACCAATATTTATTTACAAAATGCTGGAGTAACTCAGCAGGTCAGGCAGCATCTCAGGAGAGAAGGAATGGGTGACGTTTCGGGTCGAGCCCCTTCTTCAGATTGATGTCAGGGGGGGCGGGACAAAGGAAGGATATAGGTGGAGACAGGAAGATAGAGGGAGATCTGGGAAGGAGGAGGGGAAGAGAGGGACAGAAGAACTATCTAAAGTTGGAGAAGTCGATGTTCATACCACTGGGCTGCAAGCTGCCCAGGCGAAATATGAGGTGCTGTTCCTCCAATTTCCGGTGGGCCTCACTATGGCACTGGAGGAGGCCCATGACAGAAAGGTCAGACTGGGAATGGGAGGGGGAGTTGAAGTGCTCGGCCACCGAGAGATCAGTTTGGCCAACGCGGACCGAGCGCAGATCACCAATATACTAGTTCTATCCTACACACTTGGGACAATTTACCGAAGCTAACTAACCTACAAACCTGCACATCTTTGGGATGTGGGAGGAAACCGGAGCACCTGGTGAAAACCCACGTGAAAACCCGTGCAGGCAGCACCAAGGTCAGGATTGAACCCGGGTCTCTGGCACTGTAAGGCAGGAACTCTACTGCTGCACCACCTCAGCACAGTACTACAAATATAATTCATTAGGAAAATAATGGGCCCAGCCCTGCAACTCAAGAGCTGTGGGTGTGTCTGCTAAGGATGGATGGATGGTATTTCATTCAGAGTAAATCAACTGAAACCAATAATTGACTGTGAAATAGACAATAGGACCCACTTCCTGTGCTGAAGGCCAGTGCTGAAAGAGTAGAACTATGGTTGGAAGACCTCAAATACTGGCTCAGTAACACATATCATGACCTGCACAACTCTGGTGACAAACAAGATGTAGTATTCAGATCTGCCAAAAGAGGTAATGACCAAAAAGAACTCGATGCTTTATTAAAATAATATAATGCATTAAATTCAAACTTGAGGTGATTTTTCACACACTTAGAGCAAGATTTGAGCAATTCCTTTCTCCATCTGGTGTTCTTAAAAGGATCAGATTTTTTTCTGCATTTTTCTCTAATACATTAGGCTTTGCTCCAGCCATTAATTTTGTTGGTAATTTTAAAATCTATGATTTTCTTTAAAAGAAAACATTGCAGAGGATGTTTTCCCCTTTCTCCTAACAGCATGTAATGTTTGTCTATAACCAAAAATAGCCAAGTCTTGTCTGTTAATTCCCTGGAATAACAAATAGAACTGAAGCATTTAAAGCACTTTCATGAAAAGTAAACTTGTAGTTTGTATTGCACCTTTCAAAGCCTCGGACTGTTGCAAAGCGCTTTGCAGCCAATGAAATACTTTTGAAACATAATTAAATTAGGAAAGTGGATACATGGGAAACAATCTTGTGACTTAGAAACTTTATTGGACAATTAAGGATTGAAGAGTTATTCAATGATCAGTAGGTCAGATAACATTAGTGATTAG
Organism: Rhinoraja longicauda; assembly: GCF_053455715.1. NCBI lineage: Eukaryota > Metazoa > Chordata > Chondrichthyes > Rajiformes > Arhynchobatidae > Rhinoraja > Rhinoraja longicauda. Next base: position 30,189,989 of record NC_135958.1, read on the forward strand.
TGTTCAGTATGGGCTGTCGAAAGTGCATTTTGTCTTTGCTGAAACAGTACAAGGTGAAAGAATTGTGGTGACCCGCAGGTATTTATAACTGATCAAACTCTTCCACTATCTACTAGTCCATCAAGTACAGAAAGAGGCTCCACAGATTCAGGTCAATGAGGAACTGTGCTATTTGCTATCAAAAACACCTGCTGATGGGAGTCATGCTGTTTGAAATTTATTCCCAATGCTAAACATGCTTTGCTGTCACATCAGTGCTTTACACATTGCCTCCAAAAATCATTCCATTGACCTTAATGGAATGAATTTCAGAGAGGAGGATTGGTGTATTTAGTGCCTTTGGTTTTGGTTGCATTTCGTAGTGACAGTAAGTCCCTTCTTCAGGTACATTGAAATTATCTCCAGCAAAAGGTTGACCATCTATATATCAAACAGGTTAGAGATGCAATAATCTCGGCGGCACAGTGGTGCAAGTATAGAGCTGCTGCCTCACAGTGCCAGAGACCCGGTTCCGATCCTGACTACGGGTGCCATCTGTAAGGAGTGTGCATGTTCTCCCTGTGAAAGTTGTGAACACTGCCCAGTCCATCACCGGCTCTAACCTCCCCACCATCGAAGGGATTTATTGGAGTCGCTGCCTCAAAAAGGCAGCCAGCATCATCAGAGACCCACACCATCCTGGCCACACACTCATTTCACCCCTGCCATCGGGAAGAAGGTACAGATAGATTATTATTATTATTATTATTATTATTATTATTATTATTATTATTATTATTATTATTATTATTATTATTATTATTATTATTATTATTATTATTATTATTATTATTATTATTATTATTATTATTATTATTATTATTATTATTATTATTGTTATTGTTATTGTTATTGTTATTGTTATTGTTATTGTTATTGTTATTGTTATTGTTATTGTTATTGTTATTATTGTTATTATTATTGCACTACTATTGTTTGTTTTTTGAGTATGTGTGCATGTGTGTGTGTATGTATATATATATATATATATGTGTGTGTGTGTGTGAAATTGTGAGTATGTGTATATATACGCACTGAACCTTTTTTCTCGCTTGTTTATCATATTGTTTACAGTGTACTATGTTTACATATTCTGTTGTGCTGCAGCAAGTAAGAATTTCATTGTTCTATCTGGGACATATGACAATAAAACACTCTTGACTTGACATTTGACTGCAAAGGTTTTCTCCAAGTGCTCCAGTCACTGCCCACATTCCAAAGATGTGCAGGTTTGTACTTTAATTGGCTTCTGTAAATTGTCCTTTTGTGTGTAGGATAGAACTGGTGTATGGGTGATCGCTGGTTGGCGTGGACTCGGTGTGGCAAATTGTTTCCACGCTGTATCTCTAAACTAAACTAAGCTAAGCTAATCTAAACTTCCATCACCTCTCTCCTGAATAACTACACTACTATTATGTTGAATTGCCAGCCTACTGTCAAACACAGGGATCACCAACAAAAACCATGCAGTGTATTCCCTGTGTTAATAATAGATAATGATGAATTGCAATAATTTTGAATTTGAGTTGCTAGTGAGGACTTTAAATATAACTCCTACTGGAATTAAAGCTTGAAACACCAATTGTGTTTTATCTTCAACCTGTTACAAGAAACTTTACACCTAAAGATCCTTCCAGTTGAAGCATCTATTATTACCCTTCTTCCCGTTTTACTGTATTGCATTATTGTATTGCACCAGAGCCTCTTGGGTAGAGCCTGGTGGATCGGAGGTAGAGCCTCATGAGTGGGCAAAGCCCATGGCCAATCGACCCTGAGTTTGTGGAGTCTGCGGCTGGGGCCTGGATCGGCACCACGGAGGCATCCGGAGAGAACCCGGTGGCGATAGTGAAGAGGTTGGTGCGGCAGTCAATGATGGTGCTGACCGACGGACGAGGACGGACACGTGGTAGTGAGGACGCCGCTGCCAAGGGGAGGAACAAAGGAGGACCCGGCATTGGGGGACCGCCGTGAGGAGATGGGGGAAGCAGAGGGGGAGAAGAAAGAGAGACCTGCCGCAGATACTGTGTATACTTTGTAACTTTGTAAGCGCCATTTATGGGCGATTATTTGCATACCTTGGGTCACTGGAGAATGAGGTAAATTAGTTCACACTGCTAAAAGGGAATAGATCAATGTCTTGAAAAGTCTCAAACAGTTTTTGACATTGGTAACTACCATTGTGTGTTCTTTATTGATGGAATGAGCTCTCAGTTCAGCAAGACCAGAAGCAATATAGTTACCTACTGGTAAAAATAATGGGTCTTATGGAGATGATGGGTATGGTTGGAGCAGGGAATTCAAATACATTGAATTAACTTTACATAGCAGAAACATACGTTTGTGAATACAACCAACTACATTCATAACATGAACAACAAGAAATCTGTAATCTTGTACATAACAAGTAAATTCCCTCTTCACTCAACTATTTAATTTAGTTTATTATTGTCACATGGAACAATGAAAAGATTTTGTTCGTTCACTATCCAGTCAAAGAACAGTGCACATGAATACATACAATCAAGCCGTCCGCAGTGCATAGATCAAGGATAACGGTACAGCAATTCGTACAAGATAAAGTCTGATAAAATCCGATTAAGGATAGTTCCAAAGTCTCAAATGATGTAGATGGGAGTTGGGACCAGTCAGTTGCCTGATAACAGCCGGGATGAAACTGTCCCTGAATCTAGAGAAATGTGTTTTCAAACCGCTGTACCTCTTGCCTGATGGGAGAAGGGAAACGTGGGAATGACTGAAGTGAGACTGGTCATTGATCACTCTGTGGTCTAACCCCGAAATAAACACTCGGTATACTGTCAATTCCACCATATTGCACTTCCACCACATCAAGATCAATAAACAACGTTGTTTTAAATGGAGGAAACCACAACAACTACACAAAAGTAGCAGTCGTTGGAGATCTCACAGACCATCAGCCTTCCCCCCCCCCCCATGTATATACTGTGCCATGATACTAATCAATGTGTACTTGTAAAAAGGTGTTTGCGTAAATTACACATGTTGAGATGAATGTAGGAAAACGTGTCCATGGAGCGAACTGGCATTCATGTGGAGCTTACTGTTCGGAAGACTGGTGCAAATTTTTTTTTGCCTGAAACCGTCAGAAAGATATGAGCTGTAAACTTTTGTTGAAGTACAGAATGTTCTAAATAAAAGAAAAGCTGGCTGAATTTTTGGTACTCTCAGTTCTTTGCCCTTATTTACATACCAGTTCATATGCTTACATGCAACTCTAAGCCATCTGTCGATCTTTCATGATGAGTACCAATTAGTCTTGAATGACCTTCATCTCACTCATGCAATTTTCTTGGCTATTATTAAGCATTCCATCATCTATTTAAAACTGATTGCCAGCAGACAGTTGAATGTGCGTGCTTTTTGTCATTCTAAAACGAAATCAAAATCACCGTTAAATTTTGCCAAACAGCAGGTAAATCTGTCGACGTTTCGCTAAGAAAATGCTTTGTGCAAAAGCAAAGCTACACCATAGCTAAACCATAAAGATGCAGCATGGAAACAGGCCCCCGGCCCACTGTTGGTCCATGCCGACAATCCGTCATCCTTTTGCCCTAAACGGTGGAGTAACTCAACGGGCCAGGCAGCATCTCTGGAAAAAAAGAATAGTTGATGTTTCATGTCGAGACCCGAAGAAGACCTGATAAAGGGTCTCGACCCGAAACATCACATTCATTTTCTCCAGAGATGCTGCCTGACCCGCTGAGTTATTCCACCATTTTGTATCTATCATCAGTGTAAACCAGCAACTGCAGTTCCTTCCTACACCCTTTTCCACTAGTTCTGTTATCCCACTTGCTCATCCACTAGGGGCAATTTACAGAGGCCCATTAACCTATAAATCTGCATGTCTTTGGGATGTGCGAGAAAACTGGAGCATCCAGAGGAAACCCACACTGTCACAGGGATAACATGCAAACTCCACACAAACTGCACCCGAGGTAAGGACCAAACCCAGTTTTCTGGTGATGTGAGGCAGTGGTTCTACCAGCTGTACTACTGTGCCGCCCATAATGAACCACATGCTGGAAACCTGAAATAAAAACAAGGTTTTATTTTGTTTTAAAAAACAAAATATATAAAACAATTTATATTCATTCATTCATTCATTTTATTTTATTTCGAACATGTTAAAAGACATCAATTAAAAAACAAAATAAACAAAAAAACAGAAGAAATACAAGGAATTTCATCCATTACTTAACATGTGCGAAAAGGAGTAGGAAGAAGTGTTAACTTATTTAATCCTACCCCCATTCCCTAATCAATATTTATCAAGTATCAGATATTAATACAAAAATACTCATACACCCTTATATGTTCATATAGATATACTTATTTAAATAATGATGTGTTATTATATGTAGACCCCTGGTGACTGTTAATCCCCCTCCTCACTGTACCTAGAAAAAAATCATGTGTTTATATTTGTTTTTAAACTGGATGATGTTTGAACATTGTTTTAATTCCGCATTCATTCTGTTCCATAGCTTTACTCCACTGATTGATATAGAAAATCTTTTCATTGTTGTTCGAGTATTGCGAATCTTGAAATTAAATGTTCCCCTTAAATTATACCCCCCCTCTCTTTCATAAAACATTTCCTGTAAGTTACTTGGTAGCAAATTGTTTCTCACTTTGTACATGAATTGAGCTGTTTGATATTCCACAATGTCATAAAATTTGATTATTTTAGACTTTATAAATAATGAGTTGGTGTGTTCACAAAAACCGACATTATGAATTATTCTAATGGCTCTTTTTTGCAGTATGAATAGTGGTTGTAGTGAACTTATATATGTACTTCCCCACACCTCTATACAGTAACTTAAATAAGGTGAAACTAGTGAACAGAACAGAATGCGAAGTGATTTGTTATCTAGGAAATGTTTTGCTTTGGCCAGAACTGAAATGCTTCTAGATACTTTACTGTGGATATGTTTAATGTGAGATTTCCAGCAAATTTTTTCATCTATTATCACCCCAAGGAATTTAGTTTCATTTACTCTTTCTATGTTAACACCCTCTATCTGTACCCGTGCTTGATTGTTTATTTTACTGTTCCCAAATATCATAATTTTTGTTTTGCTCAAGTTTAGTGATAATTTGTTAATGTCAAACCATTTTTTAATTTTGCAAAATTCTGAGGTGATACTGTCCAAAAGTTGCTGTAAATTTTCACCAGAACCAAGAATGTTAGTGTCATCAGCAAATAGGATGAATTTCAATATTTTTGATAATTTACATATATCATTGAAATATATATATATAAATTATATACATTTATAAATATATTTAATATTATAAACGATTATAACTATACCATATTATGCTGGGAATACTCAATAAGTCAGGTTGTGCATTATAAAACATCTGGTTTTATTTAAGATGTTTTTTTATTTGATTCTGACACAAATCAATCAGCAGAACATATTAAATATTTAAAATATATAGTGATAATATACTAATTTTGTTATGCCTGGTAACATGAATTAGGAAATTGTGAATTAGACTGCAAATCTCTAATATTTTGGGTAAGTCACCATTCACAATTTATGGTCAGATTTACTTTTCCTCAGAAACTTAATTTTCCAATATGTTCTTCTTTCCGTGCTTAAAAAAGCAGAGACTCTATTTGGGTGCATGTTGACATAATTCAGGGAACCATGTCCTTAATCCTGAGGAGCATTTTGTATGGGTGCATCTAGTCGAGAGTTTAGAGATACAGCGTTGAAACAGGCTCTTCAGTCTACTGAATCCGTGCCGACCAGCGATCACATGTTCTATCCTGCACACTAATGACAATTTATAGAAGCCAATCAACCTGCAAACCTGCAAGTCTTTGGAATGTGGGGGGAAACCAGAGCAGCCGGATAAAACCCACGTGGTCACAGGGAGATCATACAAACTCCCTACAAACAGCACCCATAGTCAGGATTGAACCCGGGTCTCTGACGCTCTAAGGCAGCAACTCTACCGCTGTGCCATTGTGCTGCCCATGGCATTGATAGTTGATATGCTGCTCTATGTTAGATCATTTTAGAGTTGGTTAAGCTTCCCCAAATCTAAAACATTATTCATTTCATGAGAAGGATTCCCCTTAATAACCAAGAGCAAAAGAAACACCAACAACCAATAGACCCTGTCATGGTTACTTTTAATACAACAAATCATTCAGGGCAATATATATGATTGAAAACAGAAAAACCTTATGTAGACATAGTTTTACGATAATTTTACTTTACGTACCTGAAAATATTTATAATTCTAACAACTCTGGTTTCTAAGAATCCATTTTAATTGTGTGTGGGAAGTGGGTAAGAATAAGAGATATTGCCAAGTGGAAAGCAAGACATTAATGGAAACATTAAAAACTTCAGTCTTACTTCTTTATAGCACTAGTCGTTGTGGGAAAAATCTGAATTTTCCACAACAATGTTCTTGCATATAAAAAATGCTGGATTTATTATGGTCACTGGGTCACAATCCTTAAAATTCTGTTGTAACAGCACAGTTGAGGGGTGGTGGGGATTTACAGTGAGGATTGAATTGGGAAATTAGTTTATGAGCATATCAGATAGAAAAATTATTGGTACCATTTTAAGAATTGTAGCATGTGACCAATTGTCCCTTGTCATAAAAAGGAACTGCAGCTGCTGGTTTATACCAAAGATAAACACAAAATGCTGGAGTAACAGTGAGTCAGGCGGGTCATCTCTAGAGAAAACGGATGTGACACTTTGTGACCTGAAACGTCACTTATCCATGTTCTTCAGAAATTCAGGCTGATCCACTGAGTTACTCCAGCATTTTGTTCTGCCAACTATCTATTGTGGATACAATGTTTAATGTAGAATTTACCATTAATCCTCTTGCCTCTGTGCAATAAACACATTGCAGAACAATAGTAAAAATGCTGGACTAACTCAATGGGTCATTTTGAGCTCGAAATGTCATCTATCCATGTTGTCCAGAGAAGCTGCCTGACCCATTGAGGTACACCAACACTTTGTCTTTTTTGTTGTTGTAAGCCAGCATCTGCAGTTCCATGTGTCAGCAGAACAATTGTATCTGCTTCTCTGTAAGTTCTTTCATAAATAAAATAACATTGTTAGCTACAATTCTGTTTATTTCTCAGTGTCTGAAAAGTGAATGAGGGAAGATGTTGACACAATCAAAACCTTAATAGAAACCCCCATACTGAATAGACTATGAATACAATTTATATAGCTCAGTGTGACAAAGCACTGCAAAAGGTTATACATAGAATTACCAAACAAAATTTGACATCAAAGTGATAGCATTCAAGTTGTTAAAGCAGCACCTTAAATTTATTCTTGTTAACATAAATATTTATTTGGAACATGCAGGAAACTTTATAACCAAATTTCATTTCCATTTTGATCTGGCAAACAACAAGCATATTAAAATGTTAGTATTAACATTCCACTACTTAATCTATTATATTTATCCATCATTCTGAGGAAATATTTTAGTGTAAATCTGTGAGTAATGTACCATTAACGATGGTGGCACAGTGGCACAGCTGGTAGAGCCATTGCCCCACAGCTCAAAACCCTAGGTTCGATACTGACCTCGGGTGTTATCTGTGTGGAGTTTGCACATTCTTCCTGTGACCACATGAGTTCCTCCGGGTGCTCCGGTTTCCCCCACATCCCAAAGACGTGTGTGTTTGTAGGTTAATTATTAGTAGTTTAATTATTAATAGGAGATACTTGCCTCTGTAACATTGCACAGTGCATAGGAAGTGGACAAGAAAGCTGGAAACAGAGTGAAAGGCCTGATTCCATGTTGTATCTCGAAGACTTCAGAAATAAAACTAGACTAAAGTATCAGACACAAATCAGAACTTGTGAAATTGCAAAATATAACAAAAATTGCATTTTGTGGCAATCAGTAAGAGGTTTTGAGCATGACATGGTTTCTTAATGCAAGTTAGCACATACTGTAGTTAATCTGTCTGGTACACAGGCAAGTAACATCGGAAAGGCTCCTAGTACCAGTATGCATAGCACGGATGTTTGTGTTTAGTGCTGCTCTGATTCAGTTCACACGCTGGGGGCTCTATAATTACCAGGCTCTTGAATAGAATACTGCTTGAATGCTGAAATTGAAGATTTACATTTGGACTACATGCCATGCTAATGTTAAAATTTGGTTCAAATCCAAATTTACAAATGGTTAATGAAGACACAAGAATGAAGACACAAGACATAAGTATGTTGGAATCTTAGCAACTGTACCACTGCACTATTATGCCACCATGTGTCCCAGCTTCTATGGATATGGTTTATTTGCATCTTTCTGGATACGTTCTTGACTTTGGAGCCAAACATCCATCAACTTAAATTTAAGGAAACTCATTGCGGATGGTGAAATCTGGATGAAGGTTATAAAGTCATAGAATCACACAGCGTGGTAACAGGCCATTCAGCCCAACTTGCCATGCTGACCAACGAGCCCCCATCTATACTAGTCCCACCTGCCCGCACTTGGCCCATAACTGTCTAAATCTATCCTATCCATGTACCTGCTCAAATATCTCTTAAACATTATAGTATCTGCCTCACCTACCTCCTCTGGCAGCTCGTTCCATATATCCACCATCCTTTGTGTAAAAAAAATATTACCTCTCAGGTTCCTGTTAAATCTGTTCCCCCTTACATTAAACCTATGTCCTCTGGTTCTCGATTTCCCCTGCTCTGGGCAAAAGACTGTGCATTTATCCAATCTATTCCTCTAACGATCTTGTACACACATACAATGTCACCAGGTTGTGTAGGAAACATGGAGACGCTGGTACAAATCGAAGGTATCACAGAATGCTGGAGTAACTCAGCGGGTCAGGCAGCATCTCTGGAGAGAAGGAATGGGTGACGTTTCGGGTTGAGACCCTTTTTCAGAGTCTGAAGTTCACCTACAAGATCACCCCTCATCCTTTTGCGCTCCAAGGAGTAAAGACCTAGCCTGCTCAACCTCTCCCTATAGCCTAGAGCCTTGAATCCTGGCAACATTCACGTAAATCCTCTCTGCACCCTTTCCAGCTTGACACCAACTTTCCTATAACACGGTAACCAAAACTAAACACAATACTCTAAATGTGGTCTCACCAATGTCTTATAGAACTGTAACATGGCCTCCCAACTTCTATACTTAATGCTGATGAAGGTCAATGTGCCAAAAGCTTTTTTGGCCACTCTATCTACTTGTGACATCACCTTCAAAGAACTATGCACTCCTAGATCCCTCTGCTCTACAACACTCCCCAGAGCCCTGCCATTCACTGTATAGGTCTTGCCCATGTTAGACTTCTCAAATTGCAACACCTCGAATTTCTCTATCTTAACTTCCATCAACAATTTCAGCCCACCTGCCCAACCAATCAAGATCTTGCTGCAATTTTTGACATCCATCTTCACTGTCTACAATACCCCCACTTTTGCGCCACCTGCAAACTCACTAATCAATCCAAATCATTGACATAGATGACAACCAGCAATGGGCCCAGCACTGAACCCTGAGGCTTCTAGTGACAGGCCTCCAGACAGGCCACTAGTGACAGGCCTCCAGATGGAAAAGCAACCTTCCACCATCACCCTCTGCTTCCATCCATGGAGGCAATTTTCTATCCAGTCTGCTACCTCTCCTGGATCCCATGCGACCTCATCTACCAGAGCAGCCTAAAATGCAGAACCTTGCCAAATTCCTTGCTGAAATCCACAGCTCGGCCCTCATCAACCCTTTTGGCCACATCTTAAAAAACCCTCAATCAGATTTGTCTAAGGTTTAGATTGCAGACTCTCCCACAGATGTTGGAGTCCATGGAACTCTCTAACACAGAGGGTAATGGAGGCTAGGTAGTTTGATATACTTGAAGGGGCAGTAGATATAGTTTTTATAAGATCAGGAAATTGAAGACAATGGAGGGTTAGCACTGAAGAGGAGTTGAGACCAAGGGTAGATTCAGGATTCAGGATTCAGGATATCTTTATTTGTCATCCAAAAAAACAGGTTTTTGGACGAGATTTTGCCACCCACAGTCCAACAATAAGAGCAATAAAATAAGCAAATTACACAACCCCAACCAACACAAAACACAAAAAAAAGAAACATCCATCACAGTGAGTCTCCTCCAGTCCCCTCCTCACTGTGATGGAAGGCCAGAATGTATTTTCTCTTCCCCTGCCGTCTTCTCCCGTGGTCAGGCTGTTGAGGTTGCCACGTTCCAGGCCGTGCCGGAAGGGGAAAAGTTCGGAGCGGGCCGACCAAACCGCACGATCCGGGGCAGGCGAACACGCTGCCACGCTGCCATTCGGAAGGGACAAATTTACAATTTTACAGTTCCCTCCCCCCCTCCCACACACACATAGTACACAACCACAAAGAAACACGACATCACATCTACAATTAAGACAAAAAAAACAACAAAAACACAAAGACAAACGGACCGCAGGTAAGCCGCAGCTGCTAGGGCAGCGCCGCCATTTTGTCAGCCTGTTCATGCCAAATACCAGGGCTGGCTTGAAAGACCAGGTTGCCTAATACCGCTCCTATTTTCTGTGCTCTTGCATTCAATCAAAGCTGGAGAATGCAATAAAGAAACCCAGTTAACCTCAACTAACTGTATTGTGAATATGAAGAGACACCTGATTACCTGCATGTTGTTGACATTCAAATATAGATGACCCAGCACCAGCAGGGATTATGCTACCAGTATATCACATGGATCGGTTGCTAATTACATGAAAATAAAACATTCTATTCACCAATACTAATCTGTCCCTCTGTGTCTCATTGCAGTCAGTTTTCAAAAGAGAACAAGTGTCGCAACTGAGTAGGTCAGAGGCTGTGGTGAATGAGTCACCCCATAACACTGGAAGCCATTCAAAGAAGCTTTAACAGACTAAAAGGACAAATGGGCCAAAAGGACACAAGGTACTGTGGACACTAAGTCAGTAGGTCAGGTAGCTTCTCTGGAGAACATGGATAGGTGACATTTTGGGTCGAGACCGTTCCTCAGACTTTGACTTCCTCTCCATGACCACATTAAATAGCATCTGCAATTTCTCTGCCCATATTTCCAACGGGTCAATATCCTATTGAATTGTTTGACACATTCATTATTGTTAAAGAAAGAGATAAAGACTATAGAAGGATGCAGCATAGGGACAGGCCCTTTGATCCACAATGTCCATGCTGGAATATTAAAGGCTTTGTAGAAACTTGTGTAGTGTCTTCACCCGTAGCCCCCAGTAGAGCTGACAGTCTGAGTCATTCCAATGTCCATTTGGAAGTGGATGCTCTCAACCAAAGATACTAGAGGAACAAGATAGACCACTCGACCCTAAAAACCATAGTATGTCATGACGCCATTTTATTAGACAGAAACTTGCAGAAACATTTAAAAGGAAAAATAACAAAGATCTGTGAATTGATAGCTAAGATATATTCTGCATTTTAATAGTATCATCACTCATACTGTTCCCCCAAAACAGTGATTACACTGCGAGTGGCATAGCAAACGGCGGGTTTTGCCTACTAAAATGGCTCCTTTGCGTAGTACACTTCAGTATAGGTGATTTCAATGGAGTGGTCCATCTTGTTCCTCTAGTACCTTTGCTCTCAACCAATTTAATGAGCCCTTGGGTGAGCCCTGCATGTGAGTGCACATGTGCATGTATGTTTGTGCATTCATGCAGACATGTGTGAGTGTGCATGCATTTGTGTGTATGGATGGTATATACATGTGAGTGGATTTGTTTGAGCAAAAGGGTGGTGGGTGTACGGAACAAGCTGCCAGAGGAGGTAGTTGGGGCTGGGACTATCCCATCGTTTATGAGACAGTTAGACAGGTACATGGATAGGACCGGTTTGGAGGGACATGGACCAAGCGCAGGCAAGTGCGACAAGTGTAGCTGGGACATTGTTGGCCGGTGTGGGTAAGTTGGGCTGAAGGGCCTGTTTCCACACTGTATCATTCTATGACTCTATGAGACTAAAGGCGTGCATGCATGAGCTGTGAGCGTGCAGCAAAGATGCTGCCGTGCATTGTGCCCGCTTCAAGGCAGTTGTTTGTGAACTGCTGCCACAAAGGTTTCAGTGCTTGACCTGATAAAGTGAGTAAGATCATGGAACGTATTCTGATCCCAGTTGCACAGAGACTTGCTTCTCGTAATGAATTCAAATCACACCACCTCTTAATTTCTGAGCTGAAGACAATGCATACGTTGGCTGCTGTGCTTCCTTCATGAGAACAGTGACCTAATTTAAAAAGTACTTTCTCTGTAAAATATTTTGCTTTGATATAGTATACTCTATATAAATGCAAGTATTTTTCTTTTCAAGTATAGCAGATTCAAAACCCCCCACAAAAGTGCCATTAAACTACTCGTGGTGACACAACTTAATATAAAAATAGACCTTTTTCTTTCCTGTCTCTCTGAACTATCTCAGTGAAATTGACCCACGCATATGACTCAAAACCTCTGGAAACTTAATGAACAGTTTACCACAGCTGAAATTGCATTAGGTTGAAAGAACCATTGTGGTTTAAAATGGAAAGCACAGTTTTATTGGGTAGATATTATTCTATTATCCATTTATTACAAAGGGTAAACCGCACATCAAACCGCCCTGAGAGCTTTATAATAAAATTATAATTTCCAGACTGGTGGTTCACTCCCTCATGTTACTAAAAAAAACGACTGACTGCAGTTAGTTTCAAAGAGTGTGAATCGGAAGGCAAAATCGGTAATTAAATTTGTGTAGCTTTAGTAAAGTCATTCCCAGTGAAAAGCAGCGACAAGGCGACAGAATAAGTATCAGCAAATGAAGTGGCTTCTACTTTAAAATAAGTGAAGCATAGCGGCACAGCAGTAGAGTTGCTATCTTACAGCCCCGGAGACCTGAGTTCGATCCTGACTATGGATGCTGTCTGTATGGAGTTTGTACGTACTCTCTGTGACCGCATGGAGTTTCTCCGTATGCTCAGGTTTCCTCTCACACTCCAAAGATGTACAGGTTTATATTTAGCTTTGGTAAAAATTGTAAAATTGTCCCTAGTATGTAGGATAGTGTTAATGTATGGGGTGATCGCTGGTCGACGCGGGTCTAGGTGAGTTGAAGGACCTGTTTCTGCACCGGTTGTGTGAGTGGGCAAGATGCATGGCAGATGCAGTTTAATGAGGATAAATGTGAGGTTATCCACTTTGGTGGTAAGAACAGGAAGGCAGATTATTATCTGAATAGTGTCAAGTTAGGAAAAGGGGAAGTACAAAGAGATCTGGGTGTCCTTGTTCATCAATCATTGAAGGTAAGCATGCAGATACAGCAGGCAGTGAAGAAAGCTAATGGCATGTTGGCCTTCATGACAAGAGGAGTTGAGTTTAGGAGCAAAGAGGTCCTTCTGCAGTTATACAGGGCCCTAGTGAGACCACACTTGGCGTACTGTGTGCAGTTTTGGTCTCCACATTTGAGGAAGGACATTCTTGCTATTGAGGGAGTGCAGCCTAATAGGTTCACTAAGTTAATTCCCGGAATGGCGGGACTGTCATATGCTGAAAGACTGGAGCGACTAGGCTTGTATATGCCGAAATTTAGGATGAGAGGGGATCTTATTGAAACATATAAGATTATTAAGGGATTGGACATGCTAGAGGCAGGAAACATGTTCCCAATGTTGGGGGAGTCCAGAACCAGGAGCCACAGTTTAAGAATAAGGGGTAGGCCATTTAGAACGGAGATGAGGAAAAACATTTTCACTCAGAGAGTTGTAAATCTGTGGAATTCTTTGCCTCAGAAGGCAGTGGAGGCCAATTCTCTGGATGCTTTCAAGAGAGAGTTAGATAGAGCTCTTAATGATAGCAGAGTCGCGGGGTATGGGGAGAGGGCAGGAACAGGGTACTGATTGCAGATGATCAGCCATGATCACATTGAATGGCGGTGCTGGCTCGAAGGGCCGAATGGCCTGCTCCTGCACCTATTGTCTATTGTCTATTGTCTAATGTAAAAATGTAAAATTGCAGTAGTCTGCATTTGTCTCTCAATAGCACATCTATGCCATCTCACGATTAGAATATTTCAAGCTTGTGCAATAGTAATTGGCCTCAGTATGTAGCAAGAACAGCCAGATTTCATTTAAGAGTTAATTTATACACTGTCGTTCATGACCGAGGACTTCATAACGGAGGAAGTATCTTTGAAATATAGTTGTTGTAGCAAAATAGGAAATCATTAGTAACCATGAAGAAGTGGAGTTCAATCTTCCTCTTCAAGTAATTGCTCATACAAATCTGTTGCTTCCTGAGCCACTTAAAGAATATCAAAAGTCAACAATGCAGACCAGAGAGACAAGTATACAGAGAGAGGAGGGAGCAGTTCTCTTTTCCAAAGGCAATTAAGTGAAACAACAGATTTTATATATAGTTTGATAGTTTCTGAAATGATTCCACAAATCTATGAAATATATTTTCATAATTTGCCACGGTGGAATTTCTAAAGTCATGTACTTTGAGTTGTGTGTCCTTTACTATAACCATTAGAGGATCATACCTGACAAAAAGAGTTTTGATTTACGACATGAACATGTCACTGGCATGCAACAATTTCAAGACTTAGAAGAAATGGAATGGGAGGAAGCACTTGTGGTGCATAAAAATCACTCTGGAGCAGTTGATGTGAATGGCCTGATTCTGCACTGTACACGCTGTGTAATTCTATCCACTAACAAAATACAAAAAGACACTTTTAATTCCTATTGGCTTCTTTCCTCGGTAAACACACTCTGTCTCTGTCATATCTGGCTTCCTCCAATATGGAAAAATATGAAATATATGCAAACCAAATATTTTGGCAAATCCGTCTAACCTTCTGACATTTTGGTTATAAATGAGGGGTGGAATGCATCATGTCAGATGCTGCAACTTAACCACTTCACATTGTGGCATTGTATCAACAGGAGTCATCTGCATTTGGAACAGCTCTGTATACTGTACACTATTTGCTAAACCAGCTGGTGATAGATCTGGCAAATGACAGGCAGAATAGTTCAAAACACAGCTTAGTTTGGTTTAGTTTAGAGATAAAGTGTGGAAACAGGCCCTTCGGCCCACCGCGTCCGCACCAACCAGCGATCCCCGCACTTTAACACTATTCTGCACACACGAGGGACAATTTACACATACACCAATGCAATTAACCTACTTACCTGTACGTCTTTGGAGCATGGGAGGAAACCAAAGATCTCGGAGAAAACCGACACGTTCACGGGGAGAACTTACAAACTCCATACAGACAGCCCCCCCTTAGTGGGGATCGAACCCGGGTCACTGGTGTTGCAAGCGCTGTAAAGCAGCAGCTCTACTGCTGGCCACCGTGCCGCCCAATCAACACTGATCAACAGTTTTGCTTCTCCACTGAAAGATCACAATTCATTTCAGAAGTGAATGCAATCTTTTGGAAATAATTCACAATAAAACACATAGGAATGTACATCTGTTCACCTGATGATCTCTTCCCATGACAGCGCATAAAATAGTCTATGGCATTGCACCATCATCTTCAATGTACCAACATAGCGGTAATTGATTGAGCAAAAGGTTATTTGAAGGTCAAGACCTCAGAATTAACATCATGATGCACTAAACAGGTATGAAGTATCACAAGACAAGTATGAAATAACATCATAATCTACCATGTAATAAAAAAGAACTGCAGATAGAAACATAGAAATAATGAAAATAGGTGCAGGAGTAGGCAATTCTGCCCTTCGAGCCAGCACCATGGCTGATCAAGTATTGAAACATATAAGATAATTAGGGGATTGGACACATTAGAGGCAGGAAACATGTTCCCAATGTTGGGGGAGTCCAGAACAAGGGGCCACAGTTTAAGAATAAGGGGTAGGCCATTTAGAACGGAGATGAGGAAGAACTTTTTCAGTCAGAGAGTGGTGAAGGTGTGGAATTCTCTGCCTCAGAAGGCAGTGGAGGCCAGTTCGTTGGATGCTTTCAAGAGAGAGCTGGATAGAGCTCTTAAGGATAGCGGAGTGAGGGGGTATGGGGAGAAGGCAGGAACGGGGTACTGATTGAGAGTGATCAGCCATGATCGCATTGAATGGCGGTGCTGGCTCGAAGGGCTGAATGGCCTACTCCTGCACCTATTGTCTATTGTCTATTGTCTATATCAACCAAAATCAGTACCCCGTTCCTGCTTTCTCCTCATAACCCTTGATTCCATTAGCTCTAAGAGCTAGATAAGATGATAATTTACACCAAAGATAGACACAAAATACTAGTGTAACTCAACAGGTCAGGCAGTATCACTGGAGAAAATAGATACAATCAGTCTGAAAAGGAGTTCCAACTCGAACCGTCACTTATCCATTTTCTCAGGAGATGCTGCCTAACCCACTGAGTTACTCCAGCATTTTGTATCTATCTTTTTTAAATTATAATCTGTATCTCGAAACCGAAATAAAGTAATGGCTGAGGAAAGTGAGTGTGATTAATATTACACGTTTATGCTTACACAAAATGGCAAGCAGTCACTGCGCATCAGGTTATAGAATCATCACAGGATATAAGTGGGCAGTTTCCCCAAAGAATGTCCTCATGTTGAACATGCCCCCAAACTAACTCACACAAGACCTCAACTCCTCATCAAGAGTCAAAAAAGCCTGGCTGCTAAAAAGTAAAATTCAACAGCAGTCTAGAATTATTTTCCCTGTGAAACTTGATAATAATTGACTTCCATTCATTGCCCTGGATTTTTGGTATAATGATTGGTTAGCGAGACGATGGCCAGTAATAATAAAATATAGATTGTGCCTTGCAGAGATTGCTCTCTCAGTCATTTACTTGAATGTCAACATAAATTAGTGAGGAAATGCTTCGATCATGAAAGCTGCAAACAATAATGGGAGGAGATTCTGGGACAATTGTAGAAGCAGGAAATTTAATATCCTGAATTTGGCAGTAATGCTCAGACAAAGGCATTATCTTAATGTAGTAAGGAAGGAAGAACTTTCATTAGCATTGCAGATTTCACATCCCAGGTTTCCCTAAAGGGGTTGATAGATAATAAAATGTTTGTCAATTGTATTTACTGTTATAGTTTCGTTTCGTTTAGTTTAGTTTAGTTTAGTTTAGTTTAGTTTAGTGAAACACCGTGGAAACTAACCCTTCAGCGCACTGAGTCCATGTCAACCTACTATCAACAGTACATATTTCTATGTTATCCCACATTTGCATCTTGTACACCAGGGGCAATATACAGCAGCTAATTAACCTACAAACCTGCATGTCTTTGGAATGTGGGAGAAAACCAGAGCAGCCGGAGAAACCCCATAGGGGAGAATGTCCAAACTCCGTATACCCATAGCACCATGGTCATGATTGAACCTGGGTCCCTGGCACTGTAATGTACTAACTCTACCGCTGTGCCTCTGTGCTGCCCTGTACTGTTCTAAAGCAACCAATAGCGGCAGTCAGTGTTTCGTACATAGTGAAATAAATGACCCGTGTTTAAGTGGTGTTGTTTGAAAGACACATTTTCTGTCGGCCTATGAACAAGATTATGGGATTTCTGGAAAATTCCATGCTTCATCTAGAAATTGTCACCTCTAATAACTCAATTCACTGCAACCCTCTCCCCATCCAACCTCAGTCCCCCGCTTCCGTAAGGACTCAGTTCCATTCCCCCAGTTTCTCTGCTTTAGTTGTATTTGCTCCACTGTTAAGAGTTTCTTCGCAGGTGTTTCCTCCTAAAATGTCTTCCTTCTTCCTGAATGTAGAAACAAAGAACTGCAGATGCTGGTTCACACCCAAGGTAGACACAAAATGCTGGAGTAATTCAGCGGGTCAGGCAGCATCTCTGGAGAAAAGGGATGGGTGACGTCTCAGGTTGAGACCCTTCTTCACAATCTGTCAAAGGCCTGAAGAAGGATTCGACCCGAAATGTCCCCCATCCTTTTTCGGCAGAGATGCTGCCTGACCTGTTGAATTACTCCAGCACATTTTGTCTACCTTACTTCTTGCTGAACTGTGGATCCCTTTCAAGGATTCAAATTCTCATTCACTTTAATGGAATTATGCACCCTATGGAAAGAGGTAAGTGCTTTGTTTTATTTTAATATTTTAGATGATTAGATTTTAAACTTTAAAGATTCAGCATGGAAACTTTGGCCCACCGAGTCCGTGCCTACAAGCGATCACGCCATACACTAGTACTATCCAGCACACAAGACACAATTTACAATTTCTACCGAAGCCAATTAACCTACAAACCTGTACGTCTTTGGAGTGTGGGAGGAAACCAGTGCACCTGGAGAAAACCCATGCGGTCTCAGGGAGAACGTATAAACTCTGTACAGACAGCACCCTGGGTTTCTGGCACTGCAAGGCAGCAGCTCTACCGCTGCACCACTGTGCTGCCGTCTAGTTTCGATTCAATTGCATTTGACACTACAGTAGTTTTTTATACGTTATTTTGCTGTTTTTAGTAAATATTTATAGAAACGTCACCCATTCCATCTCTTCAGATTTGCTGCCTGTCCCGCTGAGTTACTCCAACTTTTTATGTCAAACCTCCATCTTAAGTGACTGCCTAAGAAGAAGGCTGAGATCAATCCAAATTAAATCAATAGAGTGATGCAGAAGTACTTCATCGCCTGGTTGACTGAATTATGGGACTTTGGGCGACTACAGTGTACCTTGTGGTGATTTGCTGGAGATCTGGAATAACTTTTGGTTTGCTTGGTTGGAGTTGCAATATTGCAGAACGGCCACTGGAAAATTTGCCCTGCTAGAGAAAATGCATGAAAACATTGATGTAAAAATAGATTTAGGTACACATGACCACATCACTAAATGTCAAAATGCACAAACAATTAAGAGGCCAAGTGGCCTTTATTTTGGGAGAAGTTAAATACAGCAACAAGGAGGTCTTATTGCAACTGCTTACGATATTCATACAATTGTGCCAAGAATATTCGGTTCAAGTTAGATGCTCCTACCTATGAAAAGTAAACTATTTCCAGGAATTACCTGGAAGTAGAATTCCATCCAGGATGAAGAATGTAGAAGCAAGGAACTGGTGATGCTAGATAATAGACACAAGGACACAAAGTGCTGGAGTAACTCAACAGGTTAGGCAGCATCTCTGGAGAACATGGATAAGTGACGTTTTGGGTCAAGACCCTTCTTCAGACTAAATATAGGGGGGGGGGGGGTGGGAGGGGGGGAGAAAGCTGTAAAAGAGCAGAGGCAGGACAAAGCATGGCCAGAAATGTGTTAACGCTGGTGAGGGGGGTTTTTCGAGAGGCAGCTGGTCTATTTTACTATCGTTTGTGCATGAACTCAGGGCTCTCAATGCCATTCCAAATCCTCCTCCTTCACTTTGAGTACATGTAGATCTTTGGTTCTCAGGAATTAGTGAGATGTTCGATATCTTCACTGAGGCTTTCAGTATATCCTTGAATCTTTTCTTACCACCCTTAGCTAGAACTAGCAAACTCTTAAAACTTCCAAGAGCACTCAGAATGTTTCCGAGCTATTCAAAAACATTTAAAATCTTTGAAAACTTTTCAGAACTTTAAACAAAAACAGAAAATGTCAATAAGTTGAAGTATTTAAAAATGTTAAAACTTATAAGAATTTTAAACATAAATAAAGTATGGACATGTTAAAATAATTAAGTTCAATAAAATGCAATATATTTTAAAGCATTTTTAACACTTCATATCATATCATATATATACAGCCGGAAACAGGCCTTTTCGGTCAACAATTCCAAACAGTTTTAAGAACCTTGAAGAGCATACAAAAATATTAATTATTATGTTATTCAGAGATGTTTAAACTTATTGGAAAGATTTAAAAGATAATTTAAATAAAAATTAACAACTTACCTAGAAATGTCTTTTAATCAAAATCTCTTACCTGGGGCTCAGAATCATAGAGTCACTCAGCATGGAACCAGGCCCTTCGGCCCAACTTGGCCATGCTAACCAAGATACTCCATCTACACTCGTTCCATCTGCAAACATTTTGCCCATGTCTCCTTAAACCTCTCCTATCCATTCAAAAACCTTTCCCATCCAAACTTGCAGGTGATCTCTTCTATGTATCCCACTTGTGCCTCGTTAGGTCTGGCACAACATTTCTTGCCAAGTGAGACTTTAATTGTTGAGGAAAAAGCCCAGGTTTGAACTCCTCAGCAATGGAGAGTGCTCTTCAGCCCATTGAACTATCTCCACAGTAGCTTCCAGGTTTCTGCATTTGTCTCCAAAGTTGATGTTAGTTGCAAGGGATTATGATGGTGAATTCGGACATTATCTCACAAAAACTTGGCTATAGACAATAGACAATAGGTGCAGGAGTAGGCCATTCAGCCCTTCGAGCCAGCACCGCCATTCAATGTGATCATGGCTGATCACTCTCAATCAGTACCCCGTTCCTGCCTTCTCCCCATACCCCCTCCTTAAGAGCTCTATCCAGCTCTCTCTTGAAAGCATCCAATGAACTGGCCTCTGCTGCCTTCTGAGGCAGAGAATTCCACACCTTCACCACTCTCTGACTGAAAAAGTTCTTCCTCATCTCTGTTCTAAATGGCCTACCCCTTATTCTTAAACTGTGGCCCCTTGTTCTGGACTCCCCCAACATTGGGAACATGTTTCCTGCCTCTAATGTGTCCAATCCCCTAATTATCTTATATGTTTCAATAAGATCCCCCCTCATCCTTCTAAATTCCAGTGTATACAAGCCTAATTGCTCCAGCCTTTCAACATACGACAGCCCCGCCATTCCGGGAATTAACCTATGTTCAGTTGATGTCCTCTACAATTATCACTCTCCTGTTATACAAAGAATCCTCCCTCAGCAATACAACACTATGGACCACCTCTTGAACTGCCACAACTTGTTATTAGAATGTATGTTTAATATATGTGTAATTTATGGGAGTTTTGTGCATTGTCTATGTACGACCATCAGGCTACCGAACACTACAAACTCCAACTATATTCTGGACTGTGAACTGCTTGGGTTGCACGCGGGACTTTGGGCTTTGCTTTGATTTTGCACCATGGTGTTTTTTTTATTATTGAAATTATTTTTGTTTGTTGTATTACATTATCTATTGAGTGCTGTGTTTACACATCTGTTATGTTGCTGCTAATGGTAAGAATTCCATTTCGGGACATATGACAATAAAACACTCTTGACTCCTGACTCTCTTGTATGTGCTGCTGCTACAAGCAAGATTTTCATTGTTCCTGTACCTCATCATACTAGGCTAGTCAAGAAGCACATCTGCGCCCTCCTTCCTCGCAACATGGACCCACTACAGTTCGTATACCGTCCGAACAGGTCCACGGATAATGCGGTCTCCCAGGTTCTACACACCACTCTCTCTCATCTGGACAGCCAGGGGGGCTATGTGAGGATGCTGTTCATTGACTTTAGTTCAGCATTCAACACAATAGTCCCCAGCAGACTGGTTGAGAAGCTGCTGGAACTGGGGCTTAGCACGCCTCTGTGTGCCTGGGTCCTGGACTTTCTCACTGCCAGGCCCTAAGTGGTCAGGATGGGGGAACACACATCTAGCTCCCTCACCCTGAACATAGGATCCCCCCAGGGCTGCGTCCTTAGCCCCCTACTGTACTCCCTGTACACACATGATTGTGGGGCCAGGTTCAGCTCAAACTCCATCATCAAGTTTGCTGATGACACTGTGGTGGTGGGCCGGATCTCCAACAACGATGAGAAGGCCTACCAGGAGGAGGTGGCTGATCTGGCACTCTGGTGTCAGGACAATAGCCTCCTCTTGAATGTCACTAAAACAAAGGAGCTGATTGTGGACTTCAGAAGGGCTAAACATCCAAGGACGTACACGCCACTGGAGATAAATGGGTCTATTGTGGATAGGGTGAGCGGTTTTAAATACTTGGGAGTCCGCATCGCAGAGGATCTGACGTGGGCAACGCACATTGCCGCACTGGTGGGTAAGGCTAAGCAGCGCCTTTACCACCTTAGACAACTGAGGAAATTCAGAGTGTCTCTGAGGATCCTTCATTGTTTCTACTCTGGGGCTGTAGAGAGCATCCTGTCTGGCAACATTACAGTCTGGTTTGGGAACAGCTCTGCCCAGGACAGGATGGCCCTGCAGAGAGTAGTGCGTTCGGCAGAATGCACCATGGGAACTACACTCGTCCCCCTGCAGGACCTATACATCAGGAGGTGCAGATCCAGAGCAAGCAAGATCATGAGGGACCCCTGCCACCCCAGTAACGGACTGTTCCAGATGCTACGATCAGGCAAACGCCTCCGCTGTCACGCTGTGAAAACGGAGAGGATGAGACGGAGCTTCTTCCCACAGGCCATCAGGACTGTCAACTTTTATAACCCCAGAGACTAAATTTTTGTCGACACTAATAGTAACTTATTAACTTTATTTATATGCTGTAACTGTAATTCTTTTTGTGCACAACCCGCAGGCATTGCCACTTTCATTTCACTGCACATCGTGTATGTGTATGTGACAAATAAATTTGACTTGACTTGATACTAGTGCATATGACAATAAACTTCACTTGAGTTGGCTTTCTGTACTTCCTGGAGTTCGCCCTACGTATGTTTAGGTGTACAATCGTTTGATGCATGTGGAATGTGTAATCAGCTACTGATATTAAACCAATAAAAATTTCATCATTCAGGTTGGCAGGGTCATAGAAATTTACAGGCATTGTAACGCAACATCTGAAAGAAGCACCTAGTTCAGTCCTGACCTGTTCTAGTTACTACAATGAGCCATAGAGTAATCATGTTACACAAGGAGATTATCCATTCTTGCTCAATATTGAACCATCCAATTAGCTCCATTCCCCCACTCTATCCCCGTAACCCTGCAAGTTTATTTCTCTCCACTGCTTGGCCAAATTCAAATTTAAATATGTAGGAAGGAACTGCAGATGCTAGCTTAAATTGAAGATAGGCACAAAATGCTGGAGTATCTCAGTGGGTCAGGCAGCATTTCTGGAGAAAAGGAATAGGTGACATTTTGGGTCGAGACCCTTCTCTGTTTTCATTGTCAAAGTGAGGCTAAATGCAAATTGAACAGCACCTCAAATGTCACTTGGGCAGCTTACAGCCCGGTGGTATTGATATTGATTTCTCTAACCACAAGTAACCCTTGCATCCCCTCTCTCTCCGTCTCTCCCCCACCCTAGTCATCTCACTAGTTTCACTGTCTCCTGATAAGTTTCAGTCTGTATAACTCATTATCACCTTGCCCAAAGCCAACAATAGATCATTGTGGGCTCCACCTTTCCTTGATCATCATTACTTTTTGCATATCTTTCATTCATTTGTTCTATATTTCTCCATGTCACCATCTATATTTCGTAGTTCCCTTTCCTCTGACTCAGTCTGAAGAAGGGTCTCAACCCGAGAAAATGATTTACAATAGATACAATAGACAATAGTCTCCAGAGGTGCTGCCTGACCCACTGAGTTACTCCAGCTTTTTGTGTCTATCATCCATTTTAAATCATTGGTTGCCTCTATTTTGACCTGCCCGCAGTTACCAATGGGCTTCAAATCAATGCCATACATCACGGAATTATTATTTTTTTTCTGTTTACCATGCTTAAAACCATATCTCTGACCCAAAGTCTTAATTCCGTGCCCTTTATCCCTTGCAACCTTAGCTTTTCTTTTATACTTGATCTAAATTTATTATAATAATTTACTTCTAGCATATCTATCAAATTCTTCTCACTTTCCTTTTTTTTGAAGTAGAACATACGCAGCTACTTCAATCCAAAGTTAGAGCTAAAATCCCTCATCCCCGGAAACATTATGGTAAACCTCCTTGGCACGGTAGCGCAGCGGTAGAGTTGCTGCTTTACAGCGAATGCAGCGCCGGAGACTCAGGTTCGATCCTGACTACGGGTGCTGCACTGTAAGGAGTTTGTACGTTCTCCCCGTGACCTGCGTGGGTTTACTCCGAGATCTTCGGTTTCCTCCCACACTCTAAAGACGTACAGGTATGTAGGTTAATTGGCTGGGTAAATGTAAAAAATTGTCCCTAGTGGGTGTAGGATAGTGTTGATGTACGGGGATCACTGGGCGGCACGGACTTGGAGGGCCGAAAAGGCCTGTTTCCGGCTGTATATATATGATGATGATGATGATGAATATTGTTAGGGACCGTCGCATCATTCCTAAAGTGCAGTGACCAGAACTCCTTCAGAGCTTCATAAAGTTTCACCTACATGTTCCTGCTTTTTGTACTCTATTTGTGAAACCCAGGATCCCAAATGCTTTGCTAATTACTTTCTGACACCTTCGATGTTTTTTTCATTCGAACCCCTTGAGCTCCTGTAAAAAGTCTCTGCCAACTCTCCCCATGCCTTTTCTAAATATGTCAGGTCAGATGTCACTGTGCTAAATTCCGTGTGCCACCTGTCATTCTATCCATGTCCTGACTACGGGTGCTGCACTGTAAGGAGTTTGTACGTTCTCCCCGTGACCTGCGTGGGTTTACTCCGAGATCTTCGGTTTCCGTGGCATGGTGTGATCCTCATTGATTGACATTCCTCCAAGTTTGCTTTCGTCAACAAGTTTTGAAATTTTACCCTCACCTCCTGCATTCAAGATATTTATGTATCATCTCCCATTAACCCCTAGCAAATGTCACATTCTTCTGGCCTGAAAGGCAACCACTTACTGTGTTGTCTTTAGTTTTATTAGTTTAGAGATACAGCGTGGAAAAAAGGTCCTTCGGCCCATCGAGTCCCCGCTGACCAGTGATCCCCGCACATTAACACTATCCGAACACACTTGGGACAATTTTACATTTTACCAATGCCAATTAACCTACAAACCTTTACATCTTTGTAGTGTGGAAGAAAACCAAAGATCTCGGAGAACACCTACACTATCACAGGGAGAACGTATAAACTCTGCACAGACAAGCACCCATAGTTGGGATCGAACCCGGGTCTCTGGCACTGTAGGTGCTGTAAGGCAGCAACTCTACTGCTGTGCCACCTTGCCGTCTTCTATCAATGCAACCTCAATAATTATAAATAGTTATAGTTATAATTGATATGCTCAATTTCCCTTTCCTATTTTGAAAGTGGAGAAAATAGTGAAATTGACCTGCCCAAGTCACAATAGTATTAATTCATGTAAAACAGAAAGCTTCCGCCTTTATTAGATTAACAGCTTTGTGTAAGTATGAAAGAACAAAAGAGAACTCTCCTCTGACCCAAAATAAGACAAGGGATCACTTTGTCCACACCTTCTATTCCAGCAACCTCAGTACTCAATGTAAGAACAAGAAACTGCAAATGCTGATTTACACAAAAGGATATAAAGTGCTGGAGTAAATCCATGGGTCAGGCAGTATCTCTGGAGAATTTGGATAGGAGACGTTTGGGGTCGGGACTCTTCAAAAATCCATTGATTTGAATCTTGAATATATTTGAAGACTGCACATCCACCATCCTGGGAGGGAGAGAATTCCAAAGATTTACAATCTGCTACCTTAAGAAATTTGTCCATATCTTGTTTCTAAATTTTGCAGGCACTTCTCGTGAAATCCAATATTAGAAGCATGTTTATAACCAACATTTTTTGATGCTCCATTTCAGAATAATCAGGAGAGTTATGTAAGCTTGTAGAAACAAGGAACTGCACAAAGAAAGCTGAAAACTAATGGGCTCTTTGCATGATCCTGAATTTCATCGAGCAGCCTTTTAAACTGTTTGCTTATCAATTGTTTTATAATACCTCTAATAATATGTTGACTATTTATTTCCTCAGCTTGTTTGGTGGATTAGCTTGTTTAACTGTCCCATGACATAAAACTGCAATGGTTACAACCAGCGTTTTTTTTTGTTTTAGTTAACTCTTCCTGGCTGGAATGGGAAGTTACAGATCTCCCACTAAACCTCTGAAGACAATGCCCCCAGTATGTGCTCTGAACCTTCGGTGCATTCCTTGATTAGACATTCATCTCACAGTATGGCTGTGCATTAAACCACCCTCATTTTGAAACATGCATTTGCAATAGGGTTCATTTATTTCGCCAGCTGCCCAGCCAAGAGACCTTCCCGTGTGCATTCCAATGGCTGAAGCCACGGATGAGTACCTGAAGGCCTATGCCCACTAGGTCAACCCCCTCTCTGCAAATGCTAATGATAAATTGCTTCTCCTAGCAGTGGCAATTTCACGGTTCACCAGAAGCAACCACTGACTACATTTTTTCCTGAGGTAATCAAGCTATTACAGGACAATGAGCACTATACTGTCAGCCTTCCCCCCCCCCCCCACTATTAAATGAGCAGATACCCTATAGCCAAGGGCTAAACATTATTTATTACTTTATTAGATCAAGAACTCCACTAATTTGCTGCTTTGTATACATATCCCCCGCCCACAGATTATTCTTGATTACCTTGTCACAGTCTGAATTATTAGCGGTAAATTTATTAGCATGGATACACAAGTTAATGGTGAACTAGGTAGATGAATGAAGTAAGATTGAAACAAGCAACTAAAAAAAACTGTTTCCCTAAGGTTAAAATGGGCTCTTAGCCCTGATAAAATATATATTTATGTGTTGTTAATCAAAACTCTACTGGCAATGGGAAATGAAAAGGTGATCTACCTACTAATGGTAGTTATTTCAAATTCACTGTGCAGTTTGCAAAGTAAAACATGCCTGTATTTATGAGCTGGTGAAGGGAGTATAAAATTAAGTTTTACATTCCCGCCCTTCTTTCCTTATGGAAGTCCCTGATTGATGGGAATACCTGATATTAAGCACTCGGGATAGGAGACGTTCGACGAAACATGAATATGAAACTGGCTCTGCACAAAAGATTGAGTGAGAAGGTGAAGGAAAAATGCTGTGACAGAGTTAAGTGACGCTGTCAAAATAATTTATGGCAAGTGATTAAAACACGAAGGTTAATGTACTGGTTTAAAACTGCATTGTAAATAATACCTAAGTGACACAATACTTAATTAATTGTGTGTTTTCAAAAGTCTGTCACATAATTCTGTCATTTTTACTGATACTACTATGAAAAGATACAGCTGGTAACAAGGTAGTTAAAATATTCCTTACAAATAGACCCGAGAGAGAAGCAAATAATAAAGTGACACATGCAATCCATGTAAAATTGACTTTTCCTAATTTCTTTTTAAGACCAGGAATGTCTCTTACAGAAGGTTGTGAGGGAAACTTTTATGGATTCTTCCTCCTCGTGTTTCTAATTTTGTTGTCTTCCCACAAGACCTCTTGACTCCTTATGACCTTCTGAGGGTCAAAGCTCAGCTTTAGGGGTGGGCCGGGTTGAAGCCAAGAGCAGCTTCACAACCCCCTGCTTGTCCCATTCCACGATCAGCTGACACTAACGTCCTTGTAACATGCCCTGGTCAGCTTTGCTAGCTAAGTATAATATCAATTGCAGAACAACTGGAATGAATGAAATTATGATTTAGTGGAATCCTTTATTCACCTTTTGACAGATTATGAGAAACTCAGGGAAGAGTATGTTTTTGAAATGCACAA
Organism: Rhinoraja longicauda; assembly: GCF_053455715.1. NCBI lineage: Eukaryota > Metazoa > Chordata > Chondrichthyes > Rajiformes > Arhynchobatidae > Rhinoraja > Rhinoraja longicauda. Next base: position 30,217,667 of record NC_135958.1, read on the forward strand.
AAAACATATTCAGTCATTACAATACTCGAGCATGGATCCAGGGCCTCAACGTTGAATAACAATGCTTTAATTTTAATCAACAACTTCCACTTCACTCAAGGAGAAAACAGAAACAGTTTGGGCTGAAGATCGACACAAAATGCTGGAGTAACTCAACGAAAAAGGATAGAAGACGTTTCAGGTTAGGACCCTACAACAACTTAGGCTGTTGGTTTTGGTTTAGTAGAAACATCTCTACTTCTGAGTGAGAGGTTTGTTCAGCCTGGCAGTTTTTGGATAGTTTTGGATGGTAGAAACTTCTAGACTGCCTCTGGGTTAACCCCCAGGGGGAATATATCAGTTGGGTGAATGGCTGGATGCTCCCTTCGTTGTTTGGGGTAGTTTGGCCCCGTCACTGTCTGGAACCATATAGAATGAACCACCATATTAACCAGAATACTGATGGTCGACACTGTAGATAGGACATGAATCTTATCAAACAGTTCCCACTCACACACTCACCTTTCTGTTCTGTGCTTCTTCTATTGCCAGAGTGAGGCCACACACAAACTGGAAAAACAGTATCTCATATTCCGCTTGGTAACTCACAACCCGTCCGTATGAATATTGAGGGACAAGGAACTGCGGATGCTGTTTTTTAAAAAAAAGACACAAAGCACTGGAGTAACTCCACAGATCAGTCAGCATCTCTGGAGATCAATGTCTGAACATTGAATTCTCCAATTTTAGATAAATGACCTACAAATAACTCCCCCCCCCCCACCACCACCACCCCTTCCCCACTTTCCCTTTTCTCTTCCCTGTGCTCCACCTGGATGTCTACCTATTTTCCCTTTCTCCTTCCTCACGTCCCCTTACAGCATTCGTTGCTCTGGCCTCACATTTCACCCTTCTTTCCTCCTTGTCTCCTTATCACACTACCTTTTGCCTTTTCATCTCTGGCCTTTGTCAATTAATATCCCTCCCCCCTCCCCCCCCAACCTGTATCCACCTCTCACTTGCCAGGCTTTGTCACACCACCATCTCTCTTCCAGCTTTCTCCCCCCTACTATAATCATTGAAGAAGGGTCCCAATCTGAAACGCCACCTCTCCATGTTCTCCAGAGATGCTACCTCACCCGCTGAGTTACTCCAGCACTGTGTGTCTTTTTTTTTACCAGATAGTTAATTAGTTGGCAAATTCATACCAAAGGGAAAAATGTAGGAACATGGAACAGCGACTTACAAGATGTGGAGGAGGTTGACACCATTGGTCTGTGAATGTTGTTGGTTGTGGATGCAAACTGTTGGGGTACCTGACCATCAAAATAGTCAAAATAGAAGCATAAGGATGGATTTAACTCTTAGCATGGCAATGGAATGAACTAATTTCAGTTCAGTTCATTAAGTAAATTATGAAGATGAACAGATTTTAACCTCCATAAATGCTGAATTTGAAACTACTGAATTGGAAAAACAATGCTTTGATGACCGATCAGTTTTTTACATAAAAAGTTCTGACATCATATTTATTTGCCAATTGCCTGAGGGTCAATATAGTGTCCAAACTGCTCGCCAGATTGGTAAGTATAATGCAATTGTCTAAGTTGACAGCAGTAATGGAATGAACAGGATTGAAGAAGTTGCCAAGCATAAGAGAATGCATACATGTTCAAACAATTATACAGCAATCTGGACAAATGAGAACACTGTTCTGGTGAACAAACACAGACTTTAGATACCCATGAAATGAAAGGCAATGAAATGATTAAATACACATTGATCCCAATTAACAGTAATCTGTTCAAGAAGCAGCCAAGATCTAATGTTCCCCTTCTGCCTTTAATAGCAAGTTACTGTTATGGGTTAGTGGAGCTGTTTGAGACTGTGTAGCTGAGGGTACGTCATGGTGTGTCAAAGCATGAACGTTGTTTTCACCTGAATTGCATCTGTCAATTCAAAAGAGATAACAGCAAAATGGTGGGGAGGGAATATCAATTACACTGCTGAGGACAGATTTTTATTTTGGTTGAAAAAATTGCACAAAGTGCTGGAGCAACTCAGCAGTTCAGGCAGCATCTCTGGAGAACATGGATAGACACCTCTGGGGTCCTGACCTGAAATGTCACCTATCTATATTCTCCATGCATGCTGCCTGACCCACTGAGTTACTCCAACACTTTGTGCCTTTAAAAAAAACCCAGCATCTGCAGTTCCTTTAATTTCTACGTTTATATTTTGGCTAATGGCTGGCTAACAGAATTTAAAGAAGTCCACAGTGACCGGTTCTGTTTGGTCTGAAGTGGGATCTCCACCCGAAACGTCACCTATTCCTTTTCTCCAGAGATGCTGTCTGAGCCACTGAGTTACTCCAGCATTTTTGTGTCTAACTTCGGTTTAAACCAGCATCAGCAATTCCTTCCTACCCATTTTGCTTGTCTCTTGTTGGTTTAAGGATGGACTCAATGAAAGGGTTAAAAAAAGCAGGTATTAAAAGGCACCAGAAAATTTGCAGGCACTGCATGGGTCAATTTACTTGATACTGTGTGAAAAAAAAGAGGGAGTGGAATCAGAAGTTAGCAGTGCTTTTCTGACTGCACTCGCGGCAAATGTGTCAACTATTTCTGTGGGTTGTCTCAAACATCCTGAGGTATGATTGTGGTAATTTGTTTTCTTAGTGTCTGGATTGGCAAAAAGGTACACAGTAAGCATTGCTAACAGCTGTAAGGAGACCAGTGGGCTACACTGCTGATCATTGGTGATTACTGAAGGAATGAAATGCCTGTTAGTGCTCCATTATGCCCTCTCTATGAATGTCCCTTTGATTTCCCTCTCTCCATATAAAGTTCGCTTGCAATTTTTCCCTTGCTCAACAGCTGCCATCCCTAGAACCACCTCGGTTACCATCTGCAGTGGCAAATAGTTTCAACCAAAGAATGTAAGGCAGGACCTAGGAGAGAAACTGCATTCGATAAGCAGGAGACACAAGAGTCCGCAGAAGAGGAAAATTGGAGCTACAAACATCTGATGAAGGAACTCAGAAGGTCAAGCAACAAATATAGTTTAAATAAGGAACATCAAAAGCAAGAGTTTTGCCATTGGCACATGCCACAAAACAAAAAAGGGGCTATGTTTCCTATGAGTTGGTGGGAATGCTACATGTTTTCAAGGATGCTTTGAGAATATCCTCGAATCTTTAGCTCTGTCCACCTGCTAACCTCTTGTCATGACAATGCCCAGAATAGAGCATCTATTTTAGAAGTCTGGTGCAGGGCAAGCGAATGATGAGGTCAGCACTTTCGAGCTGAGTTGCTATCATTAGAGCCCCACCGCTGGTGATGTAGTGTAGGGAGATGATACTGGAGCAGAACATCTCAAAGCCACGGAGCGATGCCACCATGTTGCAGGATGTTCACCATTTCAGAGGTGAACCGAGTAGCAGAAAGCACTTCTCCCTGTAATGTAGATCATAAACATTGTGCTGGGTTTGAGATCGTGAAACAAAAACATTTCATGCCTCAGCAAAACACAAGAGGGACTCAATTGTTCAGGCAGCATCTAGAGGGCATTGCACTGGGGTGTGAAGAAGGGATCTGACCTTAAACATCACCTGCCCACCAGTTGAAGGATGAGATATTAACCTAGCCCATGTCTGCTCTTTACGATAGACATAACAATTCCATGGCAGTGTATGTAAAAGTCCGGAAGAATATTTATTCCTGAATCAAAATCTCAAATCAGGTTGTAATGAAAGGAACGGACAGGCAACATTTCATGTCAGGACTCTTCTTCAGTCTGTCTGAAGAAGGGTCCCGACCTGAAACTGCTTTTGCCCATTCCCCATTCCCTCCACAGATGCTGCCCGACCCACTGATTTCCTCTCGCACTTTGTGTTTTACTCAATATTACACCATCCACAGTCTTTTGTGTATCCCTTTCTTCCCGCAAAGAGCCAAAACCTGTGGTGGTATACTGAAGGTAATATTGAATGTTATCCTTAATTTGTGCTTCACTGAGAATTACCTCCCAGGATTTGAGAAACAATTCACATTTTCCTAAGACTCATTTATTGTCAGATGCTAGTGTTTTACTGCAGAGGCAGGTTGATGATAGACCTTGAATTTAGACATATTATGTGTCATCTATTTCATCTTGTGGGCATGAGTGAATGGATTAATTATGTCTTGGAGCTCAGCCTCTGATGATGGAACACAATGTAGCAAAGTGTACGGCCTTGCACTTTGGCAGAAGGAATAAAGGGGTAAACTATTTTCTAAATGGGGTGAGGATTCAGAAATCAGAGGTACAAAAGGACTTGGGAGTGCTGATGCAGGATTCCCAAAAAGTTAATTTACAGAGGCAGAGACTCCAGACCCATTCTGAAGAAGGGTTTCGACCGGAAATGTCAACTATTCCTTTTCTCCAGAGATGCTGTCTGACCCAGTGAGTTACTCCAGCTTTTTGTGTCTATCTTCAGCTTAAACCAGCATCTGCAGTTGCTTCTGACACAAGTTAATTTGCAGGTTGAGATGAGACTAAGGAAGGCAAATGCATTGTTTGCATTCATTTCAAGAGGACTAGAATATAAAAGAAATGTTGAGGCACCTCAGGCACTGGTCAGACCACATTTGGAACATTGTGGTCCTAGCATTGGAGGACGGAATGTACAATGTTTATTGGAGAAAAATAGATCAGCCATGATCGAATGGCCGAATGGCTTAGTTCTGCTCTTATGTCTTATGATGTTATGAAGCCTATTTGAGGTAAGCTCCAGCATTGCATTGGAAAAGACAGAGGATAGTATTGGGGGAATGAGGGAACCTTGTTTCACATCAGTACATACATACGTCCACACACATGCACACACATTCCTTACCCCTGTCTACTTACACAGTAATAATAACTACACTTCATAAGTTCTCATTAGCTATGTATGCACTCTCGGATGCTATTAGGATATAACAAAATGTAGATAAATGCAAGCTCTTTCTTCAAACTTTTCCCTGTGAACCTCAGTTGATCTCTTCCAGCTGTAAGTTCCCTGTGAACAGTCTATTAACATTGACTGACTTCTTGCTCCCTTCTTCCTGTGATACTTCATCACTGGACACTCTCTTTGCCCTCTGGAACTTCCTCTTTCAGCATCCACCTCCCCCGCCCCACTCACTCAACCTCTGGCTTGCTTGTGCCCTTTTCTGATTTAATCCTCTGTGCCTCAGCCTCCAGAATGCATTTCAATTGAAATTAAGAGAAAACTGGAACGACCTCCACAGTAAAAGTAATTCCTAGAGTCAATGGATGATACTCAAAAATAGAGAGTCTATTCCACGGGAAGAGATTACAAGGTGTATAGAGCAAAACATTCAGGAATGTGCACAAAATCTTTGTGAAAATATGTCATATTGCCACCGGCTCACAGGAATCCCTGGCCTTTGACCACTAAATGGCAGATGGAACATTCAAATGACATTCAGTACCTTGAGATCATTCATGTATGTAAAGTCAATCCTAGCAGTGACTCCTGGGCATAATGAAAGGGGAGATACACAGTTATAGTCGAGGAAGCTGGGAATGGCATTGCCATTATATGCAGCCTAAATCATGCCTCATTTTATATTCTATATTTTTAAAAATATTTTCATGGTTTTGTGACATACATAGACCATTCAGCCATAGTCATAGAGTCATTCATCACGGAAGTAGAACTTCAGCCCAAATCATCTATGCCGACCAAGATGCTCCATCTAGGGTCTCAATTGCCTGCATTTGGCCCATATCCCTCTAAACCTTTCCTATCCATGTATCTGTCCAAGTGTATTTTAAGTGTTCTCTGCCTCTGCCTCAACTACCTCCTCTGGCAGCTCATTTCATATACGCACCTCCCTCTGATTGAAAAAAATGCTGTGTCTGGTTCATATTATATCTTCCCCCTCTCACCTTAAACCCATGCCTTCTAGTTTTTGATTCCACTACCCTGGGGGAAAAAAGGCTGTGTATGAATGAATGAATAAGTTTATTGGCCAAGTATGTACACATACAAGGAATGTGCCTTGGTGCTCCGCTCACAAATAACAACACGAACAATTAAAAATAAAGCATAAAACATTAAAACATTAAGAATACAACATTACGGTTTAAACATGTGAGTAAAATAAACCAGAGCTAAAAGAGACTACAGACTTTTGGTTATTGTGTAGAGCTACTACTCGTGGAACAAAGCTGTTTTTATGTCTGGCTGTGGCTGCTTTGACAGTCCAGAGTCGCCGTCCAAAGGGAAGTGCTTCAAAGAGTTTGTGACCCACGGTGAGAGGGGTCAGAGATAATCTTGCCCGCTTGCTTCCTGGCCCTTGCAGTGCACAGTTCGTCAATGGGGGAAAGGTTGCAGCCAACAACCTTCTCAGCTGATCGAACAATTCGTTGCAGCCTCCAGATGTCATGTTTGGTGGCTGAGCCAAACCAGACCATGATGGAAAAGGTGAGGACGGACTCTACAATGGCAATATAGAATTGGACCATCATTGCCTGTGGCAGATTATGTTTCCTCAGTTATCGCAGGAAGTACATCCTCTGTTGGGCCTTTTTGACTGTGGAGTCGATGGTGGCCCCCCATTTACGTTCCTTGGAGATAATGGTTCCAAGGAATTTAAATGACTCCACAGATGTGACTAAGGTGTTGTTGATGGTGAGTGGGGGGAGGGGAGGGGGAGCTCTCCTAAAGTCTACAATCAGTTCCACTGTCTTAAGAGCATTGAGCTCCAGGTTGTTGTGATGGCACCAGGACGCCAGCTGTGTCACTTCCCATCTGTAGACAGATTCCTCCCCATCCTGGATCAGTCCAATCAGGGTGGTTTCATCCGCAAACTTGAGAAGCTTGATAGAGGAGTCTGTGGAGGTGCAGTCGTTGGTGTAGAGAGAGTAAAGGAGAGGGGAGTGTACGCAGCCTTGCGGTGCTCCTATGCTGAGGGTCTGCAGGTCCAAGATGTGCTTTCCCAGCCTCACATGCTGCTTCCTGTCTGTCAGGAAGTTGATGATCCACTGACAGAGGGGTTCAGGCACAGTCAACTGGGAGAGTTTGGAGTGTAGTAGCTCTGGCACAATGGTGTGAAATGCAGAGCTAAAGCCCACAAACAAAATCCTGGCATAGGTCCCCTTGCGGTCTAGGTGCTGGAGGATGAAGTGCAGGCCTAGGTTGACTGTGTCTTTTGGCCCTGTTTGCAAACTGCAGAGGATCCAGCAGGGGGTTTGTGATGTTTTGCAGCTGGGCCTGCACAAGTCTTTCAAAGGTCTTCATGACTACAGAGGTCAGGGCAACAGGCCTGTAGTCATTAATACCAATGATCCTTGTCTTTTTGGGTACAGGGCCAATAGTGGAGACTTTGAAGCAGGCAGGGACAGTACAGGTTTGCAGGGACTGGTTGAAAATATCTGTGTAGACCGGTGCCAATTGTTCGGCACAGAGCTTGAGGGTAGAGGGGGAAACATTGTCCGGTCTTGGAGATTTCCGGCTTTCCTGTCTCCTGAATAGCCTCCACCTCCGCAATTTCTATTGTTGGAGATGGAGAAGTGGCCAGACTGATGTTGGGCAGCAAGGAGGGGGTGTGTAGTGGACGAGGGCCCAGTTTTTTCAGACTGGAGTCAGGCTGTGAGTCGGTGTGAAGTGGTGATTGCAGAGAGGTGGGGGGGGGGAGGGGCCAGTCTTTGCAGAACGGAGTCAGGCTGTGAGTAGGTGAGAAGTGGTGATGGGGGGGGGGGGGGGGGGGGGAGAGGAGGGGGTCCCAGGGTTATGTTTCTGTTTCTCGTACCTGCAGTACAACTCATTCGGGTCGTTGGTCAGCTGACGATTGTCCAAGGAGCGGGGGTTTTCCTCTTGTAGCTAGTGATTACTTGCAAGCCCTTCCAAACTGAAGAAGGGTCGTTAGCTGAGAACTTGCTCCTCAGCTTCTCGGAGTACCTTTCCGTGGCAGCTCTGAATCCTCTTCTCAGCTTGTACTTGGCCGGCCTGTAGAGGTCGGTATCCCCGCTCCTGTAGGCCTCATCTTTTGACTGGCGGGGCTGTCTGAGTTCTGCTGTGAACCAGGGCTTGTTGTTGTTGACCATATCCAGGTCTTAGCGGGAATGCAACTGTCCTCGCAAAAGCTGACATAGGATGTCACAGTGCTTGTCCACTTTTTTGGTCTTAGAAACATAGAACATAGAAAATAGGTGCAGGAGTAGGCCATTCGGCCCTTCGAGCCTGCACCGCCACTCAATATGATCATGGCTGAACATCCAACTCAGTATCCCGTACCTGCCTTCTCTCCATACCCCCTGATCCCTTTAGCCACAAGGGCCACATCTAACTCCCTCTTAAATATAGCCAATGAACTGGCCTCAACTACCTTCTGTGGCAGAGAATTCCACAGATTCACCACTCTCTGTGTGAAAAAAAAATTCTCATCTCGGTCCTAAAGACTTCCCCCTTATCCTTAAACTGTGACCCCTTGTTCTGGATTTCCCCAACATCGGGAACAATCTTCCTGCATCTAGCCTGTCCAACCCCTTAAGAATTTTGTAAGTTTCTATAAGATCCCCCCTCAATCTTCTAAATTCCAGCGAGTACAAGCCGAGTCTATCCAGTCGTCCTTCATATGAAAGACCTGCCATCCCAGGAATCAATCTAGTGAACCTTCTCTGCACTCTCTCTATGGCAAGAATGTCTTTCCTCAGATTAGGAGACCAAAACTGTACGCAATTAGTTTTTCTGACCACAGGCTTAGCAGATTTTAGTTTCTGCCTGTAGGTTGGAATAAGGTGAACTAAATAATGATCGGAGAGACCCAGGGGCACCCGGGGAACAGAGCGATATGCGTTCTTGATTGAAGTGTAACAGTGATCAAATGTTCTCCACCCTCTGGTGGGGCAGGTAATGGATTACAATCAATCCATCCACAGTGTACAAGTAAGGGATAAAAGAGAACATGGACATTTCAGGTGGGGACTCTTCATCAGACTGATTGTGGTAGAGAGGAGAAAGCTGCAAGAGAGGAGGAGCAGGACAAAGCCTGGTAAGTGATAGGGGGATACAGGTGTGGGGGGGGGGGGGGGGGGGGGGTGGTGGTGTTGGGAGTTGCTTGGACAAAGGCCAGAGATGAAAGCACAAGAAGTGTGAGATAAAGATGGAAGAGGTGTGAATTGTGAAGGCAGAGGAAGTAATGTAGGTGGAAGGGGAGGGGAAGAGAAATGGATGTAAGTCCAGGTGGGGATATGGAAAGGAGGGGAAGGAACAAAAAGGTTGTTTTTAGGTTAGTTACCTAAAATTGGAGAATTCAATGTTCAAATTGTTGGGCTGTAAGCCTCCCAAGCAGAACATGAGGTGCTGTTCCTCCAGTTTGCATGTGGCCTCACTCTGCCAATGGAGCAGGCTCAGGACAGAAAGGTCAGTGTGAGAATGGGAAGTGAGTTAAAATGGTTAGTGACCAGGAGATCCAGTAGACCTTGGCAGACCTAGTGCTAGTGTTCTGGGAAAAGGTCGCCGAGTCTACGCTTGGTCTCGCCGATATACAGGAGGAGACACCTGAGGCATCGGATGCAGTTATCTGAGGTTAGAGGAAGCACATTCTGTCTCATCTGGATGGATTGCTGGGGTCTCTGCATTGATGTGATGGAGGAGGTATTGGATAAGTGTTACATTGTTCTGCTGGAAGAAATTGACTGAAAGCGTTGATGGAGCCAGATATGATATGATTTAAGAAACGGTTGGACATGCACATGAATATACAGGGATTGGAGGGGTATGGATTATGCACAGGCACACACGAGTTGGTCTTGGCTTTATGTTCAGCACAGGCATTGTGGACTGAAGTTTAGTTTAGTTTATTGTCACATGTACCGAGGTACAGTGAAAAGTTTTTGTTGCATGTTAACCTGTCAACAGAAAGACAATGCATGATTACAACCGATCCATTTACAGTGTACAGATACATGATAAGGGAATAATGTTTAGTGCAAGGTAAAGCCAGCAAAGTCCGATGAAGGATAGTCCGAAGAGGTAGATAGTAATTTAGCACTGCTCTCTGGTTGTGGGAGGATGATTCAGTTGCCTGATACCAGCTGGGAAGTAACCGTCCCTGAATTTGGCGGGGTGTGCATTTTCGCATTTCTATAGGTTTTGCCTGATGGGAGAGGGGAGAAGAGGGTGTGGCCTGGGTGCGACTCGTCCTTGGTTATGCTGCTGGCCTTGCCGAGGCAGCATGAGGTATAAATGGAGTCAATAGAAGGGAGGTTAGTTTGTGCGATAGTCTGGGCTGCATTCACAATTCGCTGCAATTTCTTGCGGTCGTGGAAGGAGCTGTTCCCGAACCAAGCTATGATGAATCCTGATAAAATGCTTTCTATGATGCATCTGCAGAAGTTGGTGAGAGTTGTAGTGAACCAAACTTCCTAACACTTGTAAGGAAGTAGAGGCCTTGGTGTGCTTTCTTGGTCTGTTCCTGTGCCATACTGTTGTTCTATGTTCTACGTTCTATGTTCTATGACAAGTAACTTCCCAAAATGAATGTGTGTCTCCAGGATAGGTGGAGAAAGTGGAGAATATAATTAGACAGAACTGGAGTTATAAAGACAACTGTTATCTGGCATTGTAAGAACTAACGTGCTATTCTTAAATTAGGAAACAGACCACCACATTACAATGCGAAAGCAAAATACTAAAAACCTGAAATACTCAACTGGTCAGACTGTATATGTGGACAACGAAACATTTAACTTTACGGGGCAATGACTTTTATTATCAGAACCTGATGGTAAGATGCAGCTTTGATAGCTTTACTGTTGATATAATCATCATCCGGCATTATTTTCCAGCATAGGCAGAGTTAAACTGGAAAGTATTAACCAACCTCTAGGCCTATTGTTTGACTGTCTCAATCACATTACTTCAAAACCCTTTCCAGCATTGTTGTCTGGTGAGAAATTAGGGAAAGTTCGAAAAGGAGGAAATTCCATCAGTGAAAGTTGAGATAATCTGTGAAACCTATTTTAGAGAGTGCTCAGTAGAAAGTGACATATTAAACCTAATACCTACATTAAATATTTTAGAAACATAGATATTTAAATGTAAATGGAAAGCACTTACATTTTCTTAGCAGAGGGTGTTAAGTGCCTGGAACGCACTGCCAGGGATGGTGTAAGTAACTTGTATTTCATTAGTAAGCAGCAATCTGTCAGTCGTATTGTTTTTCTTTGTTATCATTTGTAACAACACACATGAGAAACTTTGTTTTGCGTGTTATCCAAGCAAATCATACCATACATGAATACAATAGGTAGTGCAAAACAGAAAATAAACGGAGAGCAGAATATAGTGTGAAAGCCAACTTGAGCAAGTGCAAATAAATCGAAAAACGCCAGGGCTTCAACAAGGTAGTTTGGAAGATCGGGTAAGGTTTGTTCAAGAGTTTGATTACTGTGGGAAAGGGATTGATGAAACCTTTCATCACTCTGGTGCCACGTGCTTTCAAGTGTTGTGTTTTCTGCCCACATCAATGGGAAATGAGCGTGTGGCATATGTGTGTGTCTGCTTATGAGAGTGTTCATTGGCATGCCTGTGTATTTGTAGATTGTGTGGGAATGAGTCTATATCTGTGTACATGAATACATGTGCATGTATGCAAAAACATGTGCATGTGTGTACAGGTATGTGTGTAGAACCAGTGTATAACAGATGGGTGAAATTCAGGTACCTTGAGATCTCCTGGCAGTGCTAGGTTGTAAAACATGGGGAAAATTAGGTAGCTTCTAGAGTGGAAGACATTGAGGCCATTTGTGAATGTGAATGCTCAGATGAGAAGGATAGGACAGAAAGTTGAATAGAGCATTTGGGTTGTGTTGCCTGGATGAGCTTTCCTGTTCATCCCACCAAGAAAGCAAAATATGTGCAGGTTTCTTTTCTGTTATCTTTAGAGTTGGTGGAGTAGGGTTCATGACCTACTCTTGCTTCTGTTTCTAATGTTCATAAAATATTTTATTTCAGCACAGATTGGAGGTTGAGTGTGGAGTCTTCTCAATTTGAATAATGCATGTTTGAATTATATGGCAGCATTGTGGCACAGCAGTAGAGTTGCTGCCTTACAGCGCCAGAGACCTGGTTTCGATCCTAACTACGCATGCTGCCTATACGGAGTTTGCACGTTCTTCCTGTGACCCCGAATTAACTTCACCGAGGGGGTTTTCAATGCAGCAGAGGTCATGAGACCTTTGTGGTTAAGGTTATTACCTGTATGCTGTTGGTTATTACCTGTGTATCCATTCACCTTTGGAGTGGCGCAGTAGTCACTGCTTCACAACTCCAGAGACCCGGTTCAATCCTGACCTCGTGTGCCATCTGTGTGGGGTTTGCACAGTCTGTCTGTGACTGCGTGGGTTTCTTTCGGGTGCTCTGGTTTCCTCCCACATCCTGTGTAAGCTTTAGGCTAGTTGACCTCTGTAAAATGTACCCTTGCGTGTAGGGAGTGGTTGGGAAAGTGTGAAAGGCTAATCGATTGTCGGCGTGGACTCAGTGGGGCCTGTTTCCATGCTGTTTCTCCAAACTAAACTTAAACTAAACTAAACCACGAAAGGAGGTGGCTTTCACTGTTTTTATTTTGATTACCACTGACTAGTTATCGTTTATAGTTGTCCAGTACAATATAAAGAACAAAATAGATTGCGTTCAAATAGTATCTTGCACAATGCTACAACATCCCAAAGGAAATAAGATAATCTTGCAGTGAAATTGCAAAGTAGACAAATTTAGCAGTTATTGAAACTTAACAAGATTGAAGCTGAAGTTGCAGAACTACCTGCGCAGTTTCAGCTAGACTGCTAAGAAGTATCTTGGGTGCTTTTCTTTATAGAATACCATGGCCTGGTATGGCAGTTCCATCACATAGGAATACAAGAGGCTGCAGTGAGTGGTGGACTCAGCCCGACCATCACAGACACAAGCCCGCCCACCATCATAAACATTTGTGCAATGCGTTGCTTCCAGAAGGCGGCAACTACCATCAAGTATCTCTACCATCCAGCCATGCCCTCTTTACACTGTTATCATTGTGCAGGAAGTCCAAAAGCCTGAAGTCCCCTACCACCAGGTCCTGGAACGGCTATTTTCCTACAACTATTAGGTTCTTAAACCAACCCACACAATCCTAAAACAAAGCACAAAGCGTTGGAGTGAACAGCGAGTCAGGTAGCATTTAGGGAAATCATGGATAGGTGACATTTCGGGTCCTTCTACCCTACCTCAATAGATTTGTGTTTCACACTGATGTCTTCTTTTATGTACAACATCGTCTCATTTTACTGTTTTGCAGAATTTACGTATAATCATGTAAAGGGCAGCACAGTGGCGC